>NW_025959297.1:0-80640 GCF_023159225.1 Perognathus longimembris pacificus | reverse complement strand
TTTTGTGCTTAAGGCTAGCACTCTCACAAAGCTCCACTTTCTGCTGATTTTTTGTTTTGTTTTGTTTTTTTTTTTGTTTTCTTTTGGTGGTCAATTGGAGACAAGTATCTCAGTGACTTCCCCTACCCAGGCTAGCTTCCAATTGCAATCCTCACTTTTGAGCTTTCCAAATAGCTAGGCATGAAACCACCAGCACATAGCAATTTAAAAATATTTTCCCTGAGCAGCGGAGCAGCAGAGCCCTAGTTAAGCTCTCCAACAACCCAGTTTTTACCACTCCAGAAACTTTTACTCCTAGAAAGACAGCCCAAGTAAGTTATAACAGTACAGGGATTCTGTCCAGGAAGGAAAAATTAACTTTGCTGGCCTGAAAACACAGATTTGAGTTCTGGGCCGCATCCCCTCTGCCAAGCCAGTGCCGGCGCTGGCACAGCTTCTCACAGTTTGTGGACCTAAAACCACCCAGAAGTGACCAAGGTGAAATCCTCCAGATGGTGGCAAACAGACGTGGATGGCAGGCTGAGCATGGGACAGGCCGAAATTGCAGACAAAGCATGAGTACCCCAGAAAAGTTATGCTCACCTCGTGCCCACAGAGAAGCATCGGTAGCCTTTCCCCCACTGCCAGAGCAAAGCACCATCTCTGACACTGGCATAGGTTTCAGACCAGACTGGAAATAAACCCGGCTTTGGGAAAGCAAGGGACAAAGGGGCCACCTTTGAAAAGAGCAAGAGGGGACAGGCCAATGAGGGGCCAGCTCCACCCAGAAGAACAACCCCTGGCCAGGTGGAAGCTCATCCAGGCCACAGTTCACAACTCAGGTGAACTCAGCCAGAGGGTGCCCGCCCTGCCCGCCAGAATTTCTAAATTAAAAATGGAAAGTGGCGAGCAGCTACCCGGCAGCAAGGAACAACCAGATAGGAGAACAAACAGTTCCCGAGACAGATAAATGGCCCTCATCTCAGAGGAAGCCCTAATTCCCAGCCCAAAATGGAGCTGAATTCCATAGCCAGCTATGCTCAGGAGGCCATCCTGCCCATGAGGGAGGAACCACCCCTAGGCAAGCCACTCTCAGACAGGTAAACCAGGCCAGAGCCAACCGCCCTGCTGAGTCCACAGCCTCTCCAAAGCCAGGTGATAAAGGCACCAGTCTCACAGCAGATGGGAGGAGCCTGGGCTCCCAAGACTGTTCACATCCCCCCATTTATAGAGGGACACCCAAGTCCTATGTGAAAAGCTGTGCGAACCACATAGCCTCAGGATTTCAATAAGAGAGGCGGAGGGTCAGAGCTGATCCACCCACTGCAAACTGAAAGCAGGGTCAAACCACACAAGCATCAAAATAGACTACAGACAATTCCAAGGAAACCAGAGACTGGAGAAAGCCCACCCAAACAAGGAAGACCTCCATTTTTAAAGATTTATTTTTATTTTTTATTTAACAGATGTTGTTGGTTTTTTGTTTTCCAATGTATAGACAAAATGGTAAAACGTGAACCAATGCAACAGTAATAACTACAAGATATGTTGTAAATTAACTGAAAAATTGGGGGGTGGGATATGGGAAGAGGGGTAGCTGGGTGAATAATGAGGGACAAGGTAGCAAGTTTGACAAGAAAATGTAGTCATTACCTTAGGTATGTAAATGTAACCCCTCTGTACACCACCTTTACAATAAACATAAAATAAAGATGCCCTGAGCTCAAGTACTAGTGCACATATGTATATGAATACTCTCTCTCTCTCTTTCATACACAAATACACAAATACACACACACACACAGAGTTCATATTTATTTTTAAAATACCTAATAGATAGCTTCAGGTTGTGTGGAATAGAAGCAGGAACAGAGGTGATCTCCTCAGAAAACAGTAAACCCGACAAGTTGCATGTTTGAACTGTCTAGCGGGACCTTCCTTCTCATCAACCCAGGGTTCACTTCCACAGCAAGATACTCTGCCTCCATGAGTACACATGATATACCTCCATGTGCGCTGTCAAAGTCCACCCAGCCCACTATGCATCATTGGACATCTCTGCAGAAAGACGTGGGGATTGTGCATACTTGTGACTCCAGCGACTCCAGTGTGTTCATGATCACACACACATACTGCATAGGAAACACTAACAGGTGGATCTTGAGCCCAACCCTGCCATATGGCATCAGAAGCATTCACAAGGTGGAGGGAAGAGTATTTGTCTTCCCCCCGTTGCATCCACCACAGCAATTGAAGCCGAGAATTCTCCACCCCAGGAAGACCATAGTGAATGCCTCCAACTATAGGGAGACCCAGATCCTGATTGGTCCCTAACCAACCGCTGCTTCCTTACTCCTAAATAATCTCCATCTAAGGAGGACCCCCAAGCCCTTCCTGAAAGCTGTGCGAACCCACAGGAGCCCCAGGATTTCCCTAACAGGCGAGGGAGGGTAAGAGCAGATCCACCCCCTGAAAACTGAAAGCAAGTCAAACCAGCCCAAGCAGCAAAATAGACTATAGACCATTGCAAGGGAAACCAGAGACTGGAGAAAACCCACCCAAACAAGGAACACTCCATTTTTTAAAAACATTTTTTAAACTTTTTTTTTTTCTATTTTTCATTTCTGAGACGTCGTTGGTATTTTGTTTTTTATTTTTTTTTTTGTTTTTATCGGCTTTTTTTATTTCCTTTTTCGGGGGGATTGGGTTGTTAATTGTTTTGCGTTTTGTGCATTTGTCTTCCAGTATTTTTCTTTGTTTCTCTTTTCACATTCTCTTATTTTTAAATTACTTTCCTATGACTAACAGCTTCACTCTTTTCTGCTAACTCTCCATTATTCATCATATTAATCTTGTTCTTTCTACCGATTCTATTCTTCTTCACATTTCCATGTCACTGAAATGAAACCAAAATCACCACCACCACCACCGCACCACCATCACCACCACCCCCACATACATTTTACTCTATTCCCTTCACTACCTCTCACTTATCCTCCAGATTTACCTTCAGGACCTCCAGACTCCATTGATCCCTGGTTATTGGATAGAGGATATCCCTGTTCAATCCAAGTGAAATCAAAAGTGGTTTATAGACAAATCCAGCTCATAGTATTTTAACAGTACTGATTAACTATTGAATACAGGATTGGTTGTTATTTTGAAATTGTATTTTTTAGGAACACCAAATCTAATTTTTATATAAGTTATACCAAGTATCTGTATATAATTGTGAACTTCTAAGATTTACACAACAGTGCTTGGTAAGGTCTGCTTTGGGGTCTTAAACGGTGCTCACAGGTGCTCTTAGATAGGCATTCCCAATCCAAATGGGCAGAAGAAACACAAGATGGCAAAACAATGCAGTCATATCTACCCACTCAAAACAAGCAGGAAGCAGAGCAGTCAATCAAAGACATAGAAGAGAAACCCTCAAAATGCTCTACAAAGTCTACTGATAAACATGTTAAATGAAAAGTTTGAATCCATCCATACATCAACCATCCATAAAGTAATAGATGATTTTCATGGCCTCAACAAAGAGAAAGATAAATGAACTTCAAGAGTCATATGAAAAAGATAACTACCCAGCTAAAAGATTTGAGAGACAGCACTCAAAACCAAATTAATAATGTAAAGATGTCCATGCAGGACCTAAGAGATACTTCTAGCAAGGACATGGAAAATCATCAGGAAAGACCAGTCTGAAGTAAAAGAGATTCAAAATCAAGTAACTAGCCTACAGTCTCAAGTAGGGTGAAGCAGAGGATCAAATCTCAGGAGCTGAAGATTCCCCTAGAATCTATGGAGAAATGTCACACAAAAAATACAAAACCAATAACAATCGATAAAAACAGATCACTCCAGGAGCTCCAAGACACAAGCAGGAAGCACTATTTAAGGCGAATAGGAATTGAGAAAAACCAGTAGAAAGAAGTTAAAGGAATATGCAACCTATTTTTACAGAATATTAGCCAAGAACTTCCCAACTATCCAGGAAGGTAGGGCCTATACAGATACAAGAAGCATTTAGAACCCCAAAGCGACCAGATCAGAATCCCACTGACACATTGTGATCATAACAGGATCAGTAGAGTGCAAGGAAAGAATCCTTAAAGATGTTACGGAGAAGAAAGAAATCACAAATAAAGGAAAAGCAAGCAGAATTACCCCAGACTTCTCAGCAGAGACCATGAAAAGCAAGGAGATCCTGGAATGAGGTATGCGAAACCCTAAATAATAATAAATATCAATCAAGAATGCTGTACCCAGCTAAACTCTCATTCATAGTGAAGGTCAAATAAAAGTCTTCCACAGTAAGGAAAAAACTGAAACAATGTATCTCCACCAAACCAGCTTTACAGAAAATCCCCAAAGATGTACTATACAGGGAAAAATAATCAAGATCCCAATACAGACAGAGAAATGAACCCCTAAATAGAAAACCGGAATATTAGATCAAGAATTGGGAAGACACAGCTTTTAACAAGATAGCTACAATGAAAAGGACAAATGATTCATCTCGCAAAACTAACTCTCAACATTAATGGACTTAATTCTTCATTTAAACGACATAGGCTCATTACTTGGATCAAAAATCAAGATCCGTCTTTCTGCTGCCCCAAGAGACACATCTGTCTAGCAAAAGCAAACTTCTTCTAAAAGTGAAAGGCTGGAATAAAATCTACCAATAAAATGGCCCCCAAATGCAGGCTGGAGTGGAATTCTAGCATCAGATAAAATCGACTTCAAATTAAAAATGGTAAGAAGAGACAAAGAAGGTTACTACATACAAATAAAGGGATCTCTCCTAAAGGAGGATATAACCATCTTAAATATCCACACACCAAATACAGGAGAAACCAACTTCATCAAACAAACACTACTGACTCTAAAAACACTCATAGTCCCAAACACATTGAATGTTGGAGACTTTAACAACTCCACTGTCACCTCCTGGACAGACCAACAGGCCAAAATCTGAACAAAGAATCCACAGAAATAATCAACGGCATAGACCAACTAGACTTAACCAACATCTACAGAATATTCCATCAAGCAATACCAGAATACACATTCTTTTCAGCAGCCCATGAAACATTCTCCAAAATATATCACATCTTAGGGCACAAAGAAAATCTGTACAAATTCAGAAGTATGAAAATCATTCCCTGCCTTCCCTCAGACCACAATGGATTAAAATTAAAGCTCAACTCAAACAGCCACCACACAAAATTCATACAATCCATGGAGCCAAACAACACATTGCTGAACCATCAGTGGTCATTGAAGAAATTAGACCAGTAATTCAAAATGTTTATCGCATTCAGCCAAGGTGAGTGCACAAAATACCACCTCCTTTGGGACACAGCAAAGGCAGTACTCAGACGAAAAATTTATATCTGAGTGCCTACACCCAACAATCTGGATAAACAGCAAACTCAACAACTTACGGAATCACCTTAATCTTCTCAAAAGAGAACAAGAATCCACACCCCAAGTCAATAAATGGCAGCAAATAATTAAAATCAAAGCAGAATTAAATATTCTAGAGAGAGAAAAAAAAACATCGCAACAATCAACAAAACAAAGACTTGGATCTTTGAGAATATTAACAAGATAGACAAATTCCTAGCAAACCTGACCAAAAAAAGATGGCAGCACACCCACATAAACAAGATCTGAGATAAAACAGGTAAAATCACCAGAGAAAACAACCAAAATTCAGAACACAATAAGGGACTATTTTGCAAACCTTTGTGCCAACAAATTCGAGAACTTGGAAGAAATGGATGATTTTCTAGAAAAAAATTGATACCCCCAAACTCAATCATGAAGATTTAAACCATCTAAACAGACTCATACCCAGCACTGAAATAGAAACAGCAATAAGTGATTTCCCATCAGAGAAAATCCCATGTCCAGATGGATTCACAGCAGAATTCTACAAGGCTTTCAAAACAGAAGTCACACCAATATTTCTCAAAATCCTTCAATGAAATTGAAAGAGAACGCTCACTACCAGACTTATTCTATGAAGCCAGTATAGCCCTCATCCCAAAACCAGGCAGGGACTCATCAACGAAACAGAACTATAGAACGATATCCCTGATGAACATAGATGCAAAAATTCTCAACAAAATTCTGTCCAATCGACTTCAACAGGTCATCAAAAAAATATCATACACCATGTTCAAACTGGATCCATCCCAGGGATGCAAAGTTGGTTCAATATACACAAGTCAATTAATGTAATCCACCACATCAACCAGAGCAAGGTAAAGAACCACATGGTTATATCTCTGGATGCAGAAAAGGCGTTCGATAAAATCCAGTACCCATTTATGATAAAAAATCCTGGAGAAATTGGGGATTCCAAGGAACATTCCTGAATATAATAAAGGCAGTTTATGACAAACCAACAGCAAGCATAATTCTAAATGGTGTAAAGCTAAAGCCATTCCTTTGAAAATCAGGAGCAAGATTGGGATGTCTGCTCTCTCCCCTCCACCTTTAACATTCCTAGCCAGAGCAATTAGGCAAGAAGAAAACAAAAAGGGGATCCAAATAGGAAAAGTTGAAGTTAAGCATTCTCTCTTTGCAGATTACATGATCCTATACCTAACGAACACCATAGACTCTACTCCGTAGCTACTAGAGCAGATGCAAAACTTTGGCAAAGTTGCAGGATATAAAATAAACCCTCGAAAATCAACAGCCTTTCTATATGCTAATAACACGAAGACAGAGGCTGAAATCAGGAAAGCAACTCCCTTTGCAATAGTCTCAAAAACACAAAATACCTAGAAATAACCTTAACCAAAGAAGTGAAAGACCTCTATGATTAGAACTTTAAAAGCATAAAAAACAAAATTAAGGCTAATTAGTACAGGTTTAGGCAAGTCATAGCCGAGCATCACAAGGCCCACTAGCTATATCCTTATGAACATATAAGATGATGCTAAGTGAAATGAACTCCATGTTATGGAAACAGTTGTAACTACTTTCAACGTCCTATGTGTATCTGTAGCTTCTATTATTGATGATGTTCCTGTATCACCTTCCTGTGGTTGTACCTACACTATCTCTGTAATCATATCTGCGTATATTTGAAACCGTGTATACTGGTATTGGAAATAGGGAATTGAAAGGGAATACCAAATTTGAGAGACACAGGGTAAAAAAAGACAATTACGAAAGCAATACTTGCAAAACTGTTTGGTGTAAGTGAATTGAACATCTCCGTGGGGGTGGGGGAAGGGAAAGGGGGAGAAGGGAAGGGGGTATGAGGGACAAGGTAAGAAACTGTACAGGAAATGTTTCCAGTGCCTGAAGTATGAAACTTTAACCTTTCTTTTTTTTTTTTTTTTTTTTTTTTTTGGCCAGTCCTAGGCCATGAACTCAGGGCCTGAGCACTGTCCCTGGCTTCTTTTTGCTCAAGGCTAGCACTCTGCCACTTGAGCCACAGCGCCACTTCTGGCCGTTTTCTGTATATGTGGTGCTGGGGAATCGATCCTAGGGCCTCATGTATACGAGGCAAGCTCTCTCGCCACTAGGCCATATCCCAGCCCAAACTTTTTTTTTTTTTGGCCAGTCTTGGGCCTTGGACTCAGGGCCTGAGCACTGTCCCTGGCTTCCTTTTGCTCAAGGCTAGCACTCTGCCACTTGAGCCACAGCGCCACTTCTGGCCATTTTCTGTATATGTGGTGCTGGGGAATCGAACCCAGGGCCTCATGTATATGAGGCAAGCTCTCTTGCCACTAGGCCATATCCCCAGCCCCCCAGCCCAAACTTTAACCTTTCTGTACATCAGTTTGATAATAAATTTTGAAAAAAATAAAAGAACTAAGGAAATGGAAAAAACTCCCATGCTCCTGGATTGGGGAGATTAATATAGTCAAAATGGCAATATTCCCAAAAGTTATCTACAAATTCCATGCAATACCCACTAATATCCCAACACCATTTTTTAATGAAATTGAGGAAGCAATCCAGAAATTTATATGGAAAAATAAATGACCCCGGACTAGCAAAAACAATCCTAAGCAGAAAGAACAGTGCCGGAGGAATTACAATACCAAACTTCAAGCTGTATTATAAAGCTATAGCTATAAAAACAGCTTGGTATTGGCAATGGAACAGGCCTGAAGACCAATGGAACAGAATTGAAGATCCAGCAGTGAACACACAGAACTATGCCCCCTTAAACTTTGATAGAGGAGCTAAAAAAATAGGATGGAAGAAAGATAGCCCCTTTAAAAAATGGTGATGGCAAAACTGGTTCAACACCCACACAAAGCAAAACTAGATCCTTATATATCATCCTGCACCAAAATCAATTCCACATGGATCCAAGATCTTGAAATTATAACAGATACCTTGAAAGCACTAAAAGAAGTAGGAGAAACACTTGGGCACCTTGGCACAGGACAGACCTTCCTTAACAAAGAGCCATAAATGCTACAAATCAAAGAAAGGACGAGCAAATGGGACTGCATCAAACTGCTGAGCTTCTGCAGGGCAAAGGACATAGCTCACAAGATGAATGGAAAGCCTACAGATTGGGAAAAGATCTGTATCAGCCATACAATGAACAAAGACCTCATATCTAAAATATATGCAGAACTACAAAAAATTAAATTCCTCCAAAATAAAATCGCAAACCAACAGCCCCCTCAACAAGTGGGCTAAAGACTTACAAAGAGATTTCTCTGATGAGGAAGTGAGAATAGCCAAGAGACATACTAAAAAGTGCTCTATATCTCTGGCCATAAAAGAAATGCAAATCAAAACAACATTGAGATTCCATCTCACCCCAGTAAGAATGACCTATATCAAGAAAACTAACAATAATAAATGTTGGAGGGGATGTGGACAAAGGGAACCCTACTTCATCGTTGGTGGGAATGTAAACTTGTTCAGCCTCTCTGGCAAGTGGTATGGAGATTTCTCAGAAGGTAAACATAGAGCTCCCTTATGATCCAGAAGCCCCACATTTGGCATCTACCCAAAGACCACAGAGAAGAACACACAAAAGCTACCAGCACAACAATATTCATCACAGCACAATTTGGCATAGCTAAAATATGGATCCCACCCAGTAACGCTCAGTAGATGAATGGACCAGGAAAATGTGGTACATATACACAATGGAATTTTATACCTCTATCTCAAAGAATGACATTGCCGCATTTGTAAGGAAATGAAAGGACTTGGAAAAAATTATCCTAAGTGAAGTGAGCCAGACCCAAAGAAACATGGATTCTATGCTCTCCCTCATAGGGAATAGTTAGCACAGGTTTAGGCTAGTCACAGCAGAGGATCACAAGAGCCCAATAGCAATACTCTTATGAACACATAAGATGAGGCTAAGTGAAACAACCTCCATTTTATGGAAACAACTGTTATATCACTGCTGTAATTACTTTCAACATGCCATGTGTAACTGTAGCTTCTACTGTTGATGATGCTCTTGTATCCCCTTCCTGCGGTTATACCTGCACTATCAGTTTATCTTATTTGAGTACTTTGGAAACTGTATATACTGGTATTAGAATTAGGAAAGTGAAAGGGAATATCAAAACCGAGAGACACAGGATAAAAAGACAAACGACTACAAAGGCAATGCTTTCAAAACTGTTTGGTGTAAGCCAAGTGAACAACCCTTGGGGGGAGAGGGGCAGGGGGAGGGGAGGGTAAATGAGGGAGGAGGTAACAAACATTATAAGAAATGTATGCAAGGCCTAACATATGAAACTGTAACCTCTCTGTACATCACTTTGACAATAAATAAGAAAAAAAATGTTTTTCCTATGAGGAAAACCATACAGTCTATGTTTCTTTAGGTCTGGCTCACTTTACTTAGTAAATTTTTTTGGAATAATTAGTACATGTTTAGGCTAGTCAAAGCAGAAGTCATAGTAGCCCAATAGCTATGCCCTTATGGACACTTAAGATGATGCTAAGTGAAATGAGCTCCATGTTATGGAAACAAGTGGTATACCATTATTGTAATTATTTTCAATATGCCGTATGAATCCGTACTCTTTTTATTTTCTCGTATTCCCTTCCTGTGGTTTTACCCCCACTATCACTGTATCTCATCTGAGTACCCTGGATACTGTATATACGTGCATTAGAACTAGGGAAGAGAAAGTGAATATCAAAATCAATAGACAAAGGATAAAAAGACAAACAATTCCAAACGCAATATTCACAAAACCATTTGGTGTAAACCAACCATACAACTCGTGGGTGGAAGGGGAAGCAAGAGGGAAGAGGTAGGCATGTGGAGGGGAGGAGGAGTTAACATGTTGGACAAGAAATGTACTCACTGCATTATATATGAAATTGTAACCCCTCTGTACTTCACTTTGACAATAAAGGAGAAAAAAGACAATAAATATTTTTTAAAGATTCTGAAACACCTAACATTTTTTAGAGTTATGACCTATAACGCTTAAGATTCTCATGTTAAAAACTAACATTTAGAATCAACACTCTCTTTCTCTGGCAATAGGAAAACTACCAACACATACACTGTTTGTGAATAAAGGTAAACATTTCCCTCAAAGAACTGCTAATCATCATACATTTCCTTTCTTCCTTCCTGTTATTTACTTCAGCCATTCTCTGGCCATAATCTGAGTGAAACCAGCCAAAAGGTACAGACACTGAGGCAGGTAGGGACAGATAGCATGAACACACCAAGGTGGCTGAGGCCTGAGCTATTTTGGATACTATAACCTCAACATTAGGCACAGGTAGTGAGAGAGGAAGAGAGAGATCAGGAAAAGTAGAAGCCAAATGGCTGCTAGGTATAAAAATCTAGAGAAGTGTATACTTAAGACAGTTGTCAGAAGCTGCAACAGAAAAATGAATAAGATGGAAATTAGATGGGATGTTCAAGGAAATAACCAAACGAGAACCTACAACAAACTAAGTCAAAGGTAGGACAGTGAAAAGAGTAGCGCAAAATTTGGGAGGGGAACAACATATCCTGCGTTTATTAAAAAAAATGGCTTTTGCACAAGCACAAACATCTCTCCAGCCTTCCTTCTCTCTCAACACATAGAATAAGCATTCCCTCCTCTGCAGCCTTTGCTAGCAAGGGACACGCGATCTTTTTGTTAGATAATGAAACAAATACCAATGATGAGCCAAAAACTTAAATATAGTAAAAGAGTTGGGAAAGCACTGTGTTCACTCTATGAGAAATATCCAACAGGAATGTGCAGTGTCTTTATTCAACAACAGTTGTTTATTCGAATCACAAAGTCTAATGATTAAAGCATGTCTTCAACCCTCTCACATCTTGCTATTCTATTTATTCTTGTGTTAGACATTTACAATGACCACTCTTAGGAATCTAGAAAGTTCTGAGGAAGTACTGGCGGCAGGGCGGGGTGGTGCTTATCATTACTTCCCAAAGCATAAGGGTGAAAAACAGCAGCTCATCAAGTGGGGGCAAGGGGAGAGCGGGGGACAAATGAAGGGGAAGGGGGGAATTGTAGTCAAGAATTCATTGTACATATTACAAAAGTAAGAAAACGGAAGGGCTGGGCAGAGGAAGGAGGGGCAAGAATGTTGAAAGGGGTGAGGTGGGTTAAGATGGGCCATATTCATAAACTGCTTTGTCAAATGGCAACTCCTTTGCACAAATACTTAAAGATAGTTTTTGTAAGAACTCAGAAGCTCTTCCCTTCACAGTAGTAGGACAAATTATTAGTTCCTACGCACAGGGACTAGAGTCTTTCAGGTCATTTGTGTTTTGGTGGGGTTTTGGTTTTTGAGCCAGCACTGAAAATTGAACTCAGAGACTGGGCTATGTCCCTTAGCTTTGTCACTCCATGCTGGCATGCTACCCCATGAGAAATAGCACCATTTCTGGTACTTTGGTGGTTCATGGAGGATGGATGTCATGGATTTCCCTGCCCAGGGCGGGTTTCAAAGCACAATCCTCCAATCTCATGAGGATCTGGGATTACAGGCCTGAGCCAAAGGCTCCAGTTTCTAATGAGCTTTGTTCATCAAAAAAGTGGTAGTATAATTTTAAGGTTCGCAGACATTAGTGCTACCTTTGGATCCTATGATATAAAGCCCCAAAGACCTGTCTTTTAAATAACTAATCAAATAAAAAATAAACAATTGCCTTATAATTAAATAATCATAAGATAGGAAAATGGAGACAAAATAATCATTAATTATATAAACATAAAAATGAAAAAAAGCTTATCAAAGAGTTGATTCCTATATAGTTTAAGAGTATAGGGAAAGTAAGCTGGAAGCCAGTGGCTGTAGCCAGTAATCCTAGCTATTTAGGAGGCTGAGATCTGAGGATCGAGGTTCTAAGCCAGCCTGGGCAGGAAAAATCTGTGAGACTCTTCTCTTCAATTAACCACCAAAAAGCTGGAAGTGGAGCTATTGCTCAAGTGACAGAGTGCTAGCCTTAAGCAAAAAAAGCTCAGGAACTGTGTCCAAGCCTGAGTTCAAACCCCGGGAACAGCAAAAATATAGGTAGGTAGGTAGGTAGGTAGGTAGGTAGGTAGGTAGATAGATAGATAGATAGATAGATAGATAGATAGATAGATAGAGTTTGTGTTGCAGTGGAAAACCATGCACTCTACATCACTCTCTTCCTAATTCATTCCACTACTATGTAACAGGATAAATAGCAGAGAATAGCAAAGGAAAATAAATATTTGTTAATTGGCGATGTCTTTCTTGCTATAGTCATATACTTTCTTTCGAAGTGCAATTGGCTTCTCTTTCTCACTTGGAAAAGTCCACTTTGACTCTATTTACATATTCCATTTCAATTACTTCTGAACTAAACAAACAAAAAAACCAATGTTTCAGTCTTAAAATTCTTCTTTGAACCATTATGGAATCGTAATAGATACTTCTTCGGTAATTAAAGTAACACATATCACTTGGCCTCTGTATACTTCCATGCCATCATGACTGGTCATGATTTAACTTAAGAAAATGATCCCTTTATAGAAACAACATGTCACTTTATGGGACGTGGGAGGAGTTTTACTATGGGTCATGAACATCCCTCTGCTCCACAATAGATTGAATACTCAGTTCAGCACCTGGTAGGCAGGGCCCTGCCACCTGAGTCCCATATGCATAAGTTCCATGCTGAGGGAAAGTCAGGTCAAACAACACCAATGCAATGGAAGGAAACCAGAGTTTAGATTCCTGTTAAAGAATTGCAAAGCAGAGTACAGGAGAGGGGCCTGACTAGAATGAGGGTTGTTTGGGAGAGTGCACCTTCTAGTTTGTTCTTCTATACATGGATGGCCACAACATGAAGCCAACTGAGGTAATGTGTGCTCCATGAAAACCTGGTGGAGTCGCATTTCTACATCTACTCTTAAGTTTCCAGTATTTATTCTTAAGTTTCAACCATTCTTAATCTTCTCATCATATCCCATAAATGTGAAAGCAGTGTGAAGCTTTAAAATGCTAGTTGCACATGATTACAATTAAACAATGTGGAGACTCCTAAGAAATGGGAAATGATGAGGAAGGGATACATGATGCGTGTAGTAATTCTTTGTGACTGATTATAAAATTCTTTTTTCTGGGATTTCTGCTTCAAGACTGATGGTAGAAGCAAAGGTTTTCCTGCTTTAAAAAAAAGGTGTAAAAAATAAAATGTCCTAGACTTCTTAATCCAAAGATACCTTGTGTTATAACAATTAGACATTTTCATATTCATAAAATGGTAACATAAATTTTATTACCACAGCAGCACTTCATTTATTCCTAGCCTGATTTCCAGACTAATCTCAATATTCAAGAAAATATCTCAAAAGTAGCTGAAATTTAGGGCATTGAATAATGTTGCACAGAAGAAAAGCATATACAAGAGCATAAAAAGCTATGGTTTCTTCACTGATGTAATTTCACAATGTTAGATTTTTTCTTTTATTAAAAACTACCAGATGCAAAGACATGACTGGAAAGTTCAGGCACACGGGTCCGCCTTCCTGCCTCAGGTCCTGGGCAACTACCAGACAATCAGCAGGGTTAGGAGATAAAGTCACAGATACAGTGTGTTTGGCTAAACATTTTTAATAGATTATAATACCTCTGTTTGGCTCAAATAAATTATCCAGCCTTATTTGGTCCACTTTCCCATTTCATGGTTGGCTGATCATTGAATTCTCTCAGAAAGCAAAGCAATGAAGAAAAGGGGAAAAAAGAAGAAAGATGAAAAAAGGAGGAGGAAGGAAGGAAGGGGGCCTGAGGAGGAGGACAGAGGACAGAGGAGCAAAAGTCAGGAAGTCAGGTACTGGAGGCCTATGCCTAAATTCCTAGCTACTCAGAAATGAGATCTGAGGATCACAGTTCAAAGCAAGCCTGGGCAGGAAAAGTCCACAAGACACTAAGCTCCAACCACCAGATAGTTCAGAGTAGAGCTGAGTGCCAGCCTTGAGCAAAAGCTCAGTGCCCAGGCCCTGAGTTCAAGCCCCAGGTCTGTCAAAACAAAAAGTCATTTTTATGTTCCAGACTTCCTTGAAGCCCATAGTTTGAAATGATATACGGAAGGGAAAACAATCACTCACCAAAGCTCAATAGCTTGTAGAACTGCTGTGTCATTCTATTGCATGTCCTACCAGACACGTATAAAATGTGCTTTGCTTGGCCAAAGAGCTATCCACAACTCCCTGCTCAAACACCTGATGACAGTGGACATTCATTTCAATGGGAACAAGTTAGTCTTTCAATTTTCCTTCTGTTGTACTCGTTACAATGTGGCCAGATTTACACTCTCTCTGTGAAATGCATTGGATTTCTCAGTCAATATTGGCTACAATATTAGTAATTTCTCAAGATCTTGCCTGTCATTTAAATGCAGACACAAAACTCACAGTCTCCTCATGGTGTCCATTTCAGTTTCAACATAGAACCATCATCATTTTACCAAAGACCAACTTTCTTACAGCATAGTTTCTATAAATAATGCACAAATAAATAATCTGCATATGCAAATTCAACCAATTAGAGATTGTACATCTTTAAGGGAAAAGCAGTGCATCTGTACTAAAACACATTCACACTGTTTTCTTGTCATTATGCCCTATAATATGGTATAAAATCTAGCTACACATTATTTCAATTATATAACTTACTGTAAGCAATCTAGAGAAGACAAAGTATATGAAAGATGTTTGTAGTTTATATGCAAATATTATACTGTTTTATATCAAAAGAACTTCATTAGCCACATGGGTTGTAGAGCCAACCCACTTCAGATACTAAGGGACATTGTAATTTGGGGGAAAGTTATGTTGCAGATACTATTTGGCAAGTTAAACATTAACTGCTCAACAAAACTCTAGTGTTAACAATAACTATATTAAAAAGTTAATGGCAGCAGCAACTTGTTGACAAGACTCTATGTGCGTATGTGTGAAGAATAAAAGCTCAAAGGAGCAAGGTGCCAGTGGCTCATGTCTGTAATCCTCAAGAGAATGATTTCTGAGAATCAAGGTTCAAAGAAAGCATGCACCAGAAAGTCTCTTATCTACAATTAATCACCAAAAAATCAGGAAACAGAGCTGTGGTTCAAGTGGTAGACCACTATCCTTGGGTGCAAAGGCTAAGGGATAGCACTCAGGACCTGAGTACAAGCCCTGGTGCTGGCATCAAAAAGTAAAAAAGCACAAAGAAAAATGAAAAAAAATGCACAGAAACATGTCAAAAACTGGGATGACTTAAAGGCTTTAAAAAAATCTCAGACTTTAAGGCAGACGGATGGGGTGAGAGATGTTGATGTTTGTGATGTATGATATCACAGTGGGTTACATTGTGCATTTCCCCAACTTCCTAGTGCTAACAGATTAAGGAATAGGTTCCTCAATTTGAGGAACACTGAGCTCTTTGGGAAGAAAAGGGAGAAGGAAGAGGAGGAAAAGAGGTGAGAAAAGTGGGAGAAGAGGTGAGAGGAACCGATAACAAAGAAGACTATCTAGACATATATTCTGACTCCCAGTTATAACATAATGTACAAGCTAGAGCTTGATACAATTTACTCAATTAGAGTAAATATGATCATTGTATTTTAAAACGTGTGAATATATTTTAAATAAAAGAATTAAAGCTTCATGTCCATAATGAAGACCAGATTGCCTATAAATTGAAATTATAATTTTTTTTTTACATTTTAGGTGTCAAAGCCTATAAGTATGCCCTTATAACAAAAACTGCATGAATCTAGTGATCAATGTAAGGAACACATTATGAAGGGAAATGAATACATTTCAACTACCATTCATGAAGAGAATAAGGCCTTCAACTGAAGAGGCAGTGACATCTCTGGATGCAATGACGTCAGAAGTGTCATCGCAATTCCAAATTATCCTGTACTCATAGAAATTCCAAATTTTGAGGGGAAGAAGTTCCACAGTAAGTTGAATGACAGTATTAATTCCACTTATTCTAGCTGTTGGAATACTAGCCCAAAGTTCATGGCTGTGGCTCTATTTACTATACACAAGTGCAACATTGACTGCATTTCAGGTATCTTAGAGCTGATCGGTTGGAGAAACTATTTGCTTTCTCTCCTGATTTTGTCCATCACCAAGGAAGACAAGGGATAGCTCTCAATTCAATTGGGAAGAAACTGGTGGAGCAGTGAACTCCTATTTAGCTCAGTTTCTCCTATCTCCATGTAAGAATCACCATTGTTAACACAAATTGGGGAGGGATGGGGGCATTGTGAAATTCCATGGCACTTTAAACCACCCCACCAAACTTCACCCATCTTGGCAAGCCAGGTTAGGTAGCAATGCTTCTGGGTGTAGCCAGTCATATCCTGGGTTTCAGGTTTCAGCCTGCAGCTCAGAGTCATCCATACACAGTTTTCACATTCTCCACTTCCACCAAACCACCCCAGAAAGTCTCTAACGTGGTAAGGAGGGCACCCAAACAATTTTCATGATAGGTCTTGGATGGCTTCCATTTGGGTCATGTCACAGAGTTGATTTTACACCCTTACAAAGCAATCAGAAGCAGAGCAGACTGTGGCCTTGAAAGAATGCTTGCTCCTACACATCGAATAAGATACAGTGAATTGAAACTCCATGTAGTATTGGTATCCTTTTACATAATTACCAACGGAATTACCACAGTGAGAAAGGGAAAGGAAGCCGGACATCGTGGCACACTTCTGTTTCCCAGATACTGGGGAACAGAGGTAGGGAGGAGCACAGTCTTGAGTCCACCTGAACAAATGAAAAGCAAGGGAGGGAGGGGGGGAGGAGTTAAAGGGGAAGAAGGGTGAAAGGGGCAGAGGAAAAGGGAGAAAGGGGGAAGAGATAGAGGAAGGGGAGGGCTGGCCATCCCAAAAGACTATCCAAAGATAACTCAAAAGCCAAAAAAAAAAAAAAAAAAAAGGAACTGGAGGAGTGGTTTAAATGAAGCAAGGAAAAGGCCTCAAGTTCCAAGCCAAGCATCACAGAGCAAGAATTGGAAGAATTAGCTTCTTCATTTGTAAACAAGGCAGACAAAAGAGAAGAAACAAGAACACCCCTTCAAAAGGCAACTTGTCCTTGTCCACTCTCAGCAGAAAAGTCACTGAGCATGTCATGACCAGCCTTTTGGATTCAGTAGGCCTGCGAAAGACTTACTCGGGATATTCGTGGGGGCAACCTCATAACTGTGCCCTGTTCTGTGTCACAGGAAGTGGAGAATATCTGCCATTTTCATTTCCATAACATTCACCATCTCAAGTTGCTTATTCAAGTTGCTTAAGGTAAAAATGTTTCTGTTCTCTGTATCATTGAAAATGTATACAGCAAGAAATGGAGTTTTATATGCTCAAGTCAACTGGATTAGCAAAGGAACACAAAGGCTCTGACACCAGGGGGAAGAGTGCGCTATCTCAAAGCAAGTGTGACCATTTACGTCCATCACCATACTGGGGCGACCTCAATCCATCACCAGGATCTGTACTGCTCCCACTTGGGAATGAGGGGTACTTGCGCTTGTTGGCATTTACTCCCACTTTGTAAATAGTCATTTCATAAGTATAGAGGATACCTTAAGAAGTATCTACTTTCTGTGTATGCTCATACTAGGGCTTGACCTCAGGGCCTGGGCATTGCCCCTTAACTTTTTCGCTCAAGGCTGGCTTTCTATCACTTGAGCCACAGCTCTACTTTGGCTTTTCGGTGGCTATTGAAGGTGAGAGACTCATGGAAGTTCCTGCCTAGGCTGTCTTTGAATCTCAACCTTCAGATTGTAATCTCTTAAGAAGCTAGAATTATAACCGTGAGCCACCACCAGATGGCTTCTAGTCTCACTTTTACCTGTAGATGTGAAACACTCCACACAAGAAGTTCTCAACTTTAACCTCACTATTCATAGAATAGAATAGACTATCATCATATAGAACAGGCTGTCCATTCTATATTAAAAATCATGTTTAGAAAGTGGCTCAGGTAGTAGAGCTGAAGAGCTCAGGGACACAGCCCAGGCCCAGAGTTCAAGCCCCATGACCAAGAAAAAAAATATCATCTTTCTTTCATTTGGAATATCAGCAGATCAGCTACCAGTGTACCTTTATCTACCTATCCATCAATTCTTAGAAATTCAAAAGGCAACCAACAAACTTTGTATCCATTCCTACAGATTTTCTCAGGAGCCATATTTTCTTCTATTATGAATTTCTGAAACATAAGTATAGTTTTCTTTCTCTACCACCAAACCATTTAAACAACTTCCCATATTGTAAAAATTTCATAGATTTAGGTTATATGCTCCAAAATGTACTCCTCTTGATTTTGCTTATCCCACATGGAAAGTCCTTTTCAAATTAACATTTGGTGTCATCTTCATGGAACTAGAAACTCCATGAGGATACAGGGCAAGTCTGCCTCATTTGCCCCCCCCCCAAAAAAAAATCCCAAAATCTGGTACTGTTTAGAATTTATGCTAGGTAGAGAATTGACTAAGATGCTAAGTCGTTATTGCCCAGCTCTTACTTACAATGATATGACCAGTTTGTAAAAAGCCATATGTGGAAATGATTTGCACAAGATTGTGTAACATGTTAATGAAAAAGCCAAGGTGGCTTTCTTCATTTCCTATTCTTCATGGATGACACCACAGAGGTTCTTATACCTGTTTGCATTTCCTTAGCCTCAGGTCCTCAGCTCCTCCCACTAGCCCCCAGATCCACCCATACCTAATGAGCCACTCCTACTCACTACCTATCTACTTCCCCTTTACCCCCAGAGAGAGAAGCTGCCACGTGTATAAGGTGCAGACACCATGTAGCTCCTTCTCCCATGGGAACTATGGCCCCACTAATAAACCTCTTTTTGAACCTTCTTCTGCTGTCTGTGATGATCTCTGCATGGCCCTCTGGGATGGCCGGGACATATCTTTTCAACACCTAATAGGCTGAGGAGGCCAATGGTACTGATGAATGAGTTCTTATCACTTGAATGGTGTATCCATTCCCATCGTTCTTCATTGGCTGGACAGAGAAACCTTTCTGTAAATATGCCTGCTTTATGCATACTTCATGGAAGATCCAAAGAACACAACCTGAAGTAGAATTCTGTAGCCATATTGAAGAGCCAAGTTACTCTCATAGAGACAGTCAGGTATGACAGGGATCAAGCCACAAATAGCAGCTGTTATTTCCTTGTCTCTGCCATTGCTAACGCAAATCTGCTAAACATAGCTTTGATGAATTATTTGGGGTTCTTAAAAGCAAATTTTCTTTTGGTTTTCTAGAGCGTCTCTTGATCTTACAAAAAAAGTAAATATACCTTTCTACTGAGGACAAAGATGATATAATAATGACTGTCCAACTTTATGTTATAAATATCACTGTATAAATAAATCTGATTTGAATAGGTCTACGAGTCAGATGGAGAAGACACTCATTTTGGTAAACATCTCATATTGAAGCTGTAAAGACACTCTTTACTAAGTCCATGCCCAATAAATCCAAGTCTTTCTACCCGGTATACTTTAGTCTAAATGGTCTGTTTCCCCTGTCATTTTGGTGAACACTTTGGAGACAAAACTAGGTATCATGAAAAACCCCAAATTCCACTGCTACAACACCAAGAGATACTGACATGCAAGATTATCTTTATAAATGACGTACCGATGATTAACTAACCGCCATGTACATTAGCTTTAGGTTCTGAGCAACTTTTGCAACATTTCCCACTTGTTCCTCTGTGGAGCAGAGGAAGGAATGTAAGAAAAAGACTAATGAACTCTGGGTGCAGGTTTAGTGGTAAGAGAATTTGCCTAGTCTTTCTGAGAAACTTACCAAAAAAAAAAAAAAAACACAAAAAAACAGAAGTATTATTTAAGCTCTAAACACTAATATGCCAAACAATTTACATAAATCATACAATGGAGAAGGAATTTCTAGTCTTTTTTTTCCTGGTGAAAAAATGAAGTGCATTCATTTGATCACAGTCACACCATTATTTAGTATTATATCTAGGAATCCAGCTCTAAGATTGCAGTCTAGACATATCCAGGTCATTCTGGATTCCTTATTAGGCTTCTAGCTCTGGAGTCCCTCTGCCCAGGGGACAAATCCTAAGATTGCTAGCACTTAAAACTCTCCTAGTTATAGAAAGTAAATCACAAAGAGTGTCTCCTACTGTCAGAAGCCATTCAATAAATCGTCCTCAAAGCCTTCCCACAGAGGCTACCTGGGAAAACCCCAGTAAGACCTGAGTTCTAGCAGAAGCCATCAGTGAGTATAAACAACACAACTTTGCTTCTTTGCTACCGACCCTTGGCTCTGAGACTCAGCCTGTCATCAAGAGTGTCAACTTCAATGGATGGGCATGTGTCCCCAGGAACTGAGTTGAGGTCACACTTGTCTCACTCTGTCCTGCAAACAGATGTCTGGGTGACAAGTCTTAGTCACACATGGCGAACAGTGTTTCCAGCCAAATCAGGTGGGAAGTGCCATATCTTCTTTCTAAGCCTTTTTGGCCAGCCAGCTCATTCCCTAAGATAATCCTGCATCAGCTGGTTTTCTCCAGAATCTTTTACTTTTAACACAAAGCCTGCGTTTGGGTGATGTCTTGTTATTGGACAAGCAGAACTGAGTTTATTTCTGTAACTCACCAAAAACCCCATCTGGTTCTGTGTGTTTGAATGTGCCCCTTCAGAGTTCCCTCCCAAGGAGCAGGTAAAAACTGATGTAATGCAGAGTTCTAGTGGTGGCAAGAAGGAAAGCAGGTGATAGAGCAACCAATAAACAACAACCCAAGGGAATTGCTGTTTATTATTCACTTATCACATTAAGATGGAAAAACAGGGCTCGGAATATGGCCTAGTGGCAAGAAGCTCTCTGTTTGATTCCCCAGCACCACATATATGGAAAATGGCCAGAAGGAGCTCTGTGGCTCAGGTGGCAGAGTGCTAGCCTTGAGCGGGAAGAAGCCAGGGACAGTGCTCAGGCCCTGAGTCCAAGGCCCAGGACTGACCAAAAAAAAAGCAAGATGGAAAAACAAGGTCTGTAATAATCATCCCAGGGAATATACAGCAAACTCTTAAGGATAGCTTTCTCCCAGATGACAAGAGTTCAATCACTGGCCTACTTGAAGCATCATAAAAACAATAGTATCTCCTCTGGAAATAGAACTCAGTGTGGTCAATTTTCAACATTTTACCAAGTTTGTTATGAATCTTCCAAATTAAATTTAAGCTCCCCACATACACACAGCCAGTGTACTGGATTTTTTTGTATATTCAAAAGATGCTCTTTCCTGCCAGGTGTGATTTGTGAAGTCCTATACCTACCCTACCCACTGTCGGGGGAATTAACATCATCTCTATGGGGCAGGGGCAGCTGTGATTTCATTCCTGTGCTGGAAAAGTTCTTCCCTTGAATATCTTACTTCTGAGGTTTTTCTCAACTACTCAGGATGAAACACACAATGTCAAACATCCACGCTTTGTCTTCTCATCAAAAGCCTTCACGGAAAAATAATATATCTCAAAGATGTTCAAATACAAACACTAAATACAAATACAAATACTAAAAGCTTTTATGCTGTATAACCTGAAAATTGAAAAGTCTAAACTGTGCCTGAACTAGTTATCATGAGACAAAAACCAACCTCAAACTATAAGAAATTACAGGCAGTAGTCCTTTTTATCCCCAGTCCCAGGGCTTGGACTCAGGGTCTTGGGTGCTATCCCTGAGCCTCTCTGTGCTCAAGGCTAGCTTTCTACCACTTGAGCCACAGTGCCTTTTCCAGCTTTTTCTTAGTTTGTTGGAGATAAGATTCTCATAGACTTTGCTGACTAGGCTGGCTTTGAACTGCAATTCTCAGATCTCCACCTACTGAGTAGCCAGGATTACAGGCGTGAGCCAGCAGTGAACAGCAGCCGCAAAGTTTTTCACAGTCACCTGCAGCTTAATCATAACTGGGGCGTATGCTAAGGGCTGTGCTGTTGCCATCCCACTGCTGAGCAAACATCACACAGCTCACTCACACAAACTAAGCTGGCTATGACATCACTAGGTTACACAATCTTAGGGGTCCACTGTTATATTTGTGACCTGTCTTGGGTTGAAGTGTCATTATGAAGCACATGACTACATTGAAATGAGCTCTTCCATATGAGAGAAAAAGACTCATTTTCCATGCATAAGGATGAAAGAAACTAGAATGTTCATAAATACATTCACCATGTTTATCTAAAGAACTTCTTGAGATTCATGGGAGTTTTGATGCCTTATATAATATTGTATCCACTAAATGCCTTCCCCTGGCCATATTCCAAGAGCTTTTAAATTGTTAGGTCTACAGACAACAACCAAGGCTCAGAAGTCTCTGAATGAAGATTTAATGATTCGGGGGTGGGGGTTGGGGGTGCTCATTCACTACCCTTTCGTCTCTATCCTTCTAATACACACTGTCACTATGGTTTCTTATAACTACACAGAAAAATGGACAACATGGAAGAATATTTCTGGCAAGGTACTGAGAACAAAATAAAGAACTAATTTCCTTTAGTCTTCATTTTTACCTACAGGTCAGATCACTTGCGAATATAATAACCACAAAAAACTCTGCACTAATATAACATTAGACACCAGGGCTTCACAGCTATTCAGACCGTGTTCACCACGAACACTGAAGTTATTTAATAAAATTGAAGATGACTTTTCAATCCGGGATACTAAGAAATTTGTATATCCCCTTGCCAATATTTTTCATGGTGATTAGCTCTTTTTTCCCCCCTCACAGACACTGGTATGCTGCTTAAAATAATATTTGTGGCTTTACTCACCATCTGTCAAAGGAGACATGTTGATTTTCTTAAAGCAAGTTGGGTCTGCATTCTTTCTCTGTTACTGTTACAGGTAGACCTGACAGGCATATGATCTTTTGTTTGCAAATGCTCTCCTCTAGATGGAACCTAGTTAAGTTTCATTTTTTACCTGCTGGACAGTTGCACTCAGAAGGTGTTTCTCTTGTGATTCTCAGTGTAGCCATGTGTTTGTAGGATTCCTGTAGGAAAAGAAGATATATTAAGAGCTAGCAGTAGTATCCCAGTTCTGTGAGTTCTTCAGGGACTCTTCCTCTGTGGCTGTTAATAATGTTTGATAGCCTGCACAAACAGCATTTATGTAAGTGAATGGATCTTAGGCAATGCTAACAGTACTCAAGACATAATTTTGTTTTTAATTTAAAAATCAATTTAACATTGACATAGATTGATAGATTTGGGTAATACCTTTCTTCATTATTCAACTATCACCACCCGCTCCCTGCACAGCCAAGGCAAAACTCCGGCACTAACAATGCAGCTCATGGCAATGTGTGTCCTATCAATAACAGCCAATGTTGTAGACATACTTTATCACATTTGGGCTGCAACTACTGCATCTCTCCACTGGCAGAAAAACTACCCTCTCCCTACTGGAGTCTAAGTCATCTCTAAAGGAATCCCTTTCAATTCTCCATTCATCAATATCTGAGCACAACCTCTGTTAACTCTCCCCCTCCAAAAAAACAAAGGAAAACTTTTTTTTCCAATTTTTAAAACATTTAATATGAAAAGAATTCGGAGTTAAATGAATTTTTAAATCTATGGGCTTATTTCACTTTTAAGAGTGCTTACCATTCTCTATTGATAAGGCCTAACCTTATCAAATGAAAAACAGATGTGAGCATTACAATGAATATTCTCCATACAACTGAGAATGCTGACAGCCCAGACTCCACAAAACTAAACAGCCGGGCAAAGCCCCTACTGCCATTGCAACATGCAATCCTTAAGGAAGACAGAGGGAAGATCCTACACACAGACTTGGAGAGAAACCAAAGAAGGGACTTGAATAAATAGATACCACAGAGGCTCACACATCCCAAATCAACTGTATAACCAGTAAGGTTGGATGCTGTAGACTGACTGAACCTGTGCAAAATTCTATCCACATGCAACTCCCCCTCGAGCAAGGCCCAGCCTCACACACCTGAGCCAGAAGTCGCTCCACTCAAGTATTATGGTCTTCAGCTGATCCGCCTTCTTGGGCAGCAGGGGAATGGAGGGCGCCCCTTTAGCAGATTCTAGGGTGAGGATCCTCGCCTGAAGGTCGCTGGTTTTCACCCCAAGTTACAGACAAGAAATCACGGCCATCCCGGAGAAGAGGGTCGCCAGGGTGGTGCACGGGGGCATAGCGCAGGTGCAATGCTGCCTGGAGGGGCTGGGTTCTTCAGATCCAGCCTCTCGCCCTGCTCCCTTCCCCGCGGGCTTCTTCACCAGCATGGTAGGGGGGGTCCTCTGGCCACCTTCTACCTCCTGCCAAGACAAGTGGCCAGAGGAGAAGCGACAAGTCCTCCAAAGTTCAGTCCTGGCGGCTGCACAAGTAGTTGGCAGAGTAGGTGCCAGGCAGGCGCGGTGAGGGACCTGTATGGGGCTCAGCACGGGGACCCGCAGGCAAGGACCATCCTCAGCCTGTGGCTCTCCTCCCAGCTGGGAGAAAAACAAACAAAAATAATGCTCTCCTCTGCACTCCTCTGAGCTCCTCTGCTCTCCTCTTCTGCTCTACACTGCTCTCCTCCTCTGCTCTCCTTTTCGCCTCTCCTCATCCGCTCTCCGCCTCCTTTGCTCTCTTCCTCCTCTGCTCTCCTCCTCCTCTGCTCTCTTCCTCCTCAATTGGATGATAAACTTGGCTTAAGGTGTGTTAGGGAGATAGAAGCGTAAAGGTAGAAGAGGGAAATGGGTTTCAAATGTACCCTAAGTGCATCAAGTATTGAAAATGAGTACTTCATTTGTGGCTCTGCAACAATCTAACATGTCCTCGGACCCTTTTCGTGCCAATAAGATAGAGGAGAGTTGTGTGACAGATCTCTGGTCTTGCAGGCTTTAGGTTGTAACAGAAAGGAGAACTAGATGGTTCTGAATGTTTATTCAAGGTCCATCCACCCACTTCCTCACTTTCAGCCCTCCCATTATGTTCTTAAGCTTCAAGGAAATAAGTGTTTCTGTTCTCTCACCCGATCCACTCCATTCCCCCCATGTACGGTCCAGTGCCAGGTGCTAGCAAGATCAACAGGGAGCAAGGTGTGGGTACTGTTCATTGGGAGCTGCAGGCTTGCTGTGTTGGCTGGTCCCTCTGGAAGGAATGCTGGTGGCTCCCCTACCCTCTCCTCCTCGTGGGAGAGACCCCCATGACCTGCGTTTGCATTTGCCTCTGTGCTTATATAGCCTCTGTATTTACACCTGCCCATGCTAGGGCAAATAGGCTTCCCCTAGTTCTTAAGCAATGAGCCAGAGCTGTCCAGTCAACGGTGGTTTGGCAGCATTATGCTGCCTTTAGCCATTTGAGAACCCTATGAAATTGGTCATGGCCCCTTCCAGGATGTGCAGCCTACCAGAGTGCACAGGCATGAGGCAGAAATAGCAGGGCCTCCTCTTGAGCACAGACCCCTTTCCTCCCCCCTTGTTCCTTTGCTGGGGCTGGCAAGCCTCATAGGCAGGGTGGCCCAAAGAGCTAGGATGGCCAGCCAATGACAGGTAAGATCCCTCAGGGGGATGACCTAAGACAGGCGCTTTCTCGAGTAGGACATCCACCAGCTTATTAAACAGAAAAGGAGGAGATGTTGGGCGCACCGCCTGACCCCGACTGTGCACGCCCTGGAGGTGTGTGACTGTTGCACCACCTCCTGGGAGAGGGATCCTGGCTAACCCCGCCTGCCTTCGGGGCCCGGAACTGGAAGGCAGCTCTAGGCAGTAACCTGGGGGCGGTCCTGCTGGTAGTGACATAGACTCAGGCCGCCCCTTAGGGAAGTCCCATGGCCTTCCACCCTTGACGGACAGCTCCAACCGCCAATTGTAGCCCCTGACTAGGTAAGTTACACCCCTCCTCTTCCTGCTGCCATTGCCCATACTTAAGATGGGGTTCGCGCCAATAAACAGAGAGCGGTCTTGAACTCTGCCCAAGTCGACTGACCATCTAACTGTGGCATAAAGGTTGGGTTGGGCTGCGTGCGGGCGACTTGCTGCTTATTACCTATTCTGGGTTCACCATCGGCGGGGCGGGGCACGCCTCCTTGCCTCTCCTGCTGGTCAGGA
The DNA here is from genome assembly GCF_023159225.1 of Perognathus longimembris pacificus. Lineage (NCBI taxonomy): Eukaryota > Metazoa > Chordata > Mammalia > Rodentia > Heteromyidae > Perognathus > Perognathus longimembris. The sequence goes on along the minus strand of NW_025959297.1, from coordinate 54,063 downwards.
GAGCGCCCGGGGTGCAGGGCCCCCTGCATCTGTCCATCCATCTGTCTGTCTATGTGTCTGTCTCCCTGTCCATCTGTCTGTCCATCTCTTGTGCGTCTGTCTGTCTCCCTGTCTGTCTCTATGTTGTCCTGTCTGTCCGTCTGTCTGTGTGTCTGCGCCTCCGTCTGTGTGTCCGCCCGTCCCTCCTTTTCCGTCTCCCAATCCACATGTTCGTCCCTCTGTCCGCCCCTCCATTCCTCCGACTGGACTGTGTCTCTCTGTCTGGGAGACGCTCCCAGCACCACCCAAGGAGGATTCAGCACCCAGCACCACCACCCAAGGAGGACTCAGCACTCAATACCACCACCCAGGAGGCCTCAGCACACAATACCACCACCCAGGAGGACTCAGCACCCAGCACCACCACCCAAGGAGGACTCAGGTCTGTCTGTCTGTCTGTGCATGGCACCTGCACCCCCGAGGCCCCAAGGCCTGTCCTCACCGGGGTGCCGCCTTGGCTTCCCCATCCCCAAGAAAGGAGAATGAGATGCCCAGGAGCCAGGAAACCCCCAGGAGAAGCGAGAAAGGGGAAGCGGCATCCACTCCCTGTCCGGAGTCCAGAAACGTCAGGACCCAGCCGCCCCAAGCTCCCCAGGACACCCACCCGGGGGTCCACACCTGACAGCCCAAACCCACGGAACTGAGACAGGCACCCTGGCTTCCCCACACCCGACCCGATGTGCCAATGGCCTGCAGTGAGTGTGAAAGCCCAGGGACCACCAGGGAGGAGAGGGAGGGGGAAGGAGAGAGGGATGAGATCAAGCACCCATCCCCCACCCACCCACCCAACAGCCACCCACCCACCCACCCACCCAATTATCCACCCACCCACCCATCCACCCACCCACCCACCCACCCACCCATCCACCCACCCACCCACCCACCCAACCATCCACCCACCCACCCATCCATCCACCCACCCACCCACCCACCCAACCATCCACCCACCCACCCATCCATCCACCCACCCATCTACCCACCCAACATTCATCCACCCACCCATCCACCGATCCACCCAATCATCCACCCACCCACCCACCCACCCACCCATCCCCATTGCTCTCTCCACAGTGCTCTCCGGTTCCAGGCCTCCTGCCCCGATCCTCCCCTGGTCTGCAGCCTCCATCTTCCTCGCCCTCCTCCTCCTCCTCCTCCTCCTCGTCCTCATGGCTGAAGCTCATCCGGGTAACTCACCTCCTTTCTGGGTCCTCCATCAGCCCAAGGGAGGATTCGAACTCAGTACCCTTGTATGGGTGATCCTGACTTCTCACCTTTGTTCCTCGTGACCCCCCCAACCCAACCAGAGACTCCCACACCATCTTCTGGAAGCTTCCCCGCGCCCTCCTGACCCCTGAGACCCCCCCAACCTTGGGCCCTGCGACCCCTGACCCTGCACCTGACCTGGGCCTGACCTTCGACTCCAGGAGCCACAGGCTAAGCTTGCGCTGTGTGGCCACCATCACAGAGGCCCGGTGCATCGTTGTGAACCCGAACAAGGGGTCGGTCACACTGCTGGACAGTTGGGGCAATCGAGGCACGACGGAGACACCAGGCCCCCACCCTGGGAGGCCAATGGTGGGGGCTGTGGGGTAAACTGAGGCAGGGGTGGGCTGGCCCACATTCCCTGGTGTTCCGGGGGCTAAGTTGAGGCATGGATGTACGAATGGATCTCCCAGGTGTTCCGGTTTATGTCAAGGCACTGACCCCCCCGCTCTCCAAGGTCCCCGTCGGACAATGTAGCTGCGAATTCTGGGATCTCCTGTGGTACCAGGGAGTCGAGTTCGAGGTTACACTCACTGTGGCCAGGAGGCCCCTGACCAAAGGCCTGGGGTTCACAAACCCGGGTGAGGCCCTGAGTTTCCGGGTGGGGGGGGGATCGAGGGTCAGGGGTCACAGGTCATATGTTGAAGGTTCAGGGGTCATTGGGTTGAAAGTTCAGGAATCATGGGGTTGAACTGGTCAGGGGTCATGGGTTGACGGGTCAGGGGACATGGTGTTGAAGGGTCAGGGGTTTTGGGGTTGAAGGGTCAGAGGTCGTGGGGTTGAAGGGTCAGGGGTAAGTCTCCCCACAGGCCCTCCACCCTCCACCCCCCCCGCCATGTCGTTTCCCGAGGCCTTGTGTGTTATGTCTTCGAGGCCCAGGCCCTGAACTGCTCGTGGGCACTGGGGCCGCAGGCACCGCGGGGGACACAGTATTCCTTCAGGATCCGGACTCCAGGTGGGGCCACCCCTGCCGGTTTCAATGCCCCCTCCGCACCATTGTTGGTTTCTAATGTTCCCCGCTCACCCCGCCATTGTCAGTTTCTAATGCCTTTCTTTGGCATTGTCAGTTTGTAATGCCACCTCTGTTGGCCATTGTCGGTTTCTAACGTTCCACCCTTCGGTCATTGTAAGTTTCTAATGCCCCACCACTCCCAAGGACCTGCCTGTAACATGAGTGCTGGCTGACATGTGCCACTCCGGCCTCCAGGTGGGCTGCATCCTCCCCGATCTTGCCGGCCTCTGGGCCCAGACCTACGCCCTGGTCACCGGCTCGAGCCCCGCTGGCCCCGTCCAGTTCCTGGACGCCTGGCTCTATGCCCTTGAAAATGGTGAGGGTGGTTTCCAGTACCCCCTGGACCACCCAGGGCGGTTTCAAGTATCCCAGAGACCACCAAGGGCAGTTTAAAGTGTCCCCAAGAACACCGAGGGCGGATTTGTGTCCTCGAGTCCACCGAGAGTGGTTTCAAGTATCCCCACGAGCACTTTGGTGCATGGAGGGCAGTTTCAGGTATCCCCAAGACCACCTAGGGCGATTTCAAGGGTTCCCCATGACCCCCAATAGCAGCTTCAAGTTTTGCCAGGATCATCCAGGGCGGTTTTAAGTGTCCCCGAGACCGCTGAGGGCGGTTTCAAGTGTCCACATGAGCACCTTGGTGGATGGAGGGCGGTTTCCACTGTCCCCATGAGCATCCAGGGCGGTTTTGAGTGTCCCCCAAGACCCACAAGGGCAGTTTCAAGTATCCCTGGCACCACCGAGGGCGGTTTCGAGCCCCCCCACCCCACCCGGTGTCCATTCATCTGTGGCAGTTTTCAGAACACTTTGACCCCCTGTGAAACGTGAGCATCGCCTGCGGCCCCCGGGGCTGGCAGGTATGGTGGGAGCCACACAGGACCTGGAGGCAGTGGAGCAAGCACGACTTCCGGTACCAGCTGGCCCTGTGCATGGGAGTACTCAGTGCAACACCCGGGAGTACTCGGTCCAGCACTGGCGGGGAGTATTTAGTCCAGAAACGGTCAGGAGGGGGTGGGGTTCCGGATTGGTGTGGGATGGGAGTACTCAGTCCAGCACCGGGGAGGGATGGGAGTACTCAGTGCAGCACCCGGGAGTACTCAGTCCAGCACCAGGGAGTACTGGTTGTAGCACCCTGGACTACTCAGTCCAGTATTGGTTGGGAGAGGTGGGTTTCAGGATTAGTGTGAAATGGGAGTACTCAGCCCAGCACTGGGGAGTACTCCACACAGCACGTGGGAGTACTAAGCACATCACCCAGAAGTACACGGTCCAGCACCCTGCCCCGCAGTCAGTGCTGACTGAGGCCTGTGCTCTGTTCTTTTAGCATGGTGGCCAGCTGGTCTCCCAGGACTCCCCGGTGAGTGCTCCTGGAACCGCCCCGTGCCTCAGTTTACCCCTGCCCCATGGCGAGTCTCCCCCCACATTGAGGTCTTGGGAGGCTCAGACAACACCTACGCCCTGCCAGGCCTTGAACCCGGGCCTCACCGGGCCTGTGCATCTGGGCCAGGGAAGCCCGCACCCTGACCTAGGGCTCCTGGAGCAACACGGTGGAGTTTGGGGAGCAGAGGGCGGTTTCAACTGTCCCCAGGGAGGTTTCAGGTGTCCCCAGGAGTAGAGATTCTGGGTGGGGGGTGGTTTCAAGTGTCCCCAGGACCATTTTGGGCCTGTGGGTGGATGGAGGGCGGTTTCAAGTGTCCCCGGGGGAAGGGGTCTGGGGCGGTTCGTTTCAAGTGTCTCCAGGGTGGGGAGGGATCTGTGGTGGGTGGTTTCAAGTGTACCCAGGGCGGTTTCAAGTGTCCCAAGGGTGTTTTCTAGTATCCCAATGGGGAGGGGCTCTTGGGGGGGGGTGGTTTCAAGTGTAACCAGGACCACCTTGGGCCTGTGGGTGGATGGAGGGCGGTTTCAAGTGTCCCCGGGTTGGAGTGGTTCTGTAGGGGGAGGTTTTAAGCGTCACCAAGGCAACCCTGGGCCTGAGGGTGGATGGAGGGCAGTTTCAAGTGTCCCCAAGGGGAGGGGGTCTGGGTGAGGGTCAGTTTCAAGTGTCCCATGATGGAGGCAGTTCTTTAGGGGGTGGTTTCAAGTGTCTCCAAGGCAACCCTCGGCGTGTGCATCGATGGAGGGCGGTATCCAGTGTCCCCACGAAAACCTTGGGCCTGTGAGTGGATGTAGGGCAGTTTTGAGTGTCCCCACGGCGGTTTCAAGTGTCCCCGGGGGAATGGGGATCTGGGTGGGGGGGTGTTTTCAAGTGTCCCCAAGACCATTCTGGGCCTCTGGGTGGATAGGTGGCGATTTCAAGTGTCCTCAGAGGCTTCACGTGTGGGGGAGCCTTTGCGGGTGGAGTCCTGTGGGGAGGGGTGGGGCAGGGAGCTGAAGGTCACGTGGCCCTCCTTCCCCACTTCATGTGACCCCTCCCCCTCCCATCCCTTCCTCCCCTCGTGTGTGCACACCCACACGGTCGGAGGTTTCAAGGGTCCCCGCCGGGCCATCCATGCTGCACCTGCTGCTTCGGCGGCACTGGGGTCGCTGGGCCTGGGCTGGGGCTGTCAGAGGTGAGCGGGAATCTGAACCCGGGGGCCCCAGGGTTGGGGGGGGAACGCAACACATTGTGGGCCATGCGGGAGGCCGGGATTCGAGCCCACATCCACCCGTCCGTCCGTCTGCCCTGCAGGCTCCTGAGCGCCCGCGTTCCCTGTGTCAGCGACAAGTTGACTGGTGAAGATGGACAGACGGACGGACGGAGGGACAGAGGGACATGGGGGGCTGGGGGGTTGGGCGCTGACAGACAGACAGCGATGGGAATCGAGACACAGACAGACATGAAGACAGACGGACGGACAGACAGGGAGACAGGGAGATGGACGGACAGATGAACAGACAGACAGACAGACTGGGAGACAGATGGACAGACCTGGAGACAGACAAACAAGCATGGACAAGAGACAGGCAGACAGATGGACAAACAGACATGGAGACAGACAGACAGGGAGACGGACAGACAGACACACAGCAGACAGATGGACAGACAGACAGACAGGGACACAAATGAGCAGGACAGACAGACAGGTGGACTTGGAGACAGACAGACAGAACTGGAGACAGACAGATGACAAAAAGGCACAGATGGACGGATGGACAGATGGACATCATGGAGACAGATAGACAACAGAGGGAGACGGCAGACAGATGAGCACACAGTGAGACACACAGGGAGACAGACAGTCATGGACAGATGGACCTGGAGACAGACGGACAAACACACTGAGCAGATGGTCAGACAGACAGACGGAGAAACGGAGACAGACAGACGGACAGATGGATGGACAGATGGACAGATGAGCAGACGGGCAGACAGACATGGAGACAGACGGACAGATGGACAAATGGATGGACAGACAAAGAGATGGACGGATGGACACACGGACAGCCGGACAGCCGTGCACCTCCCCCTGTCCTCCGCTGGGAGGAGGATGAGAAGGAGGAGGAGGAGGAGGAGGAGGAGGAGGAGGAGGAGGAGGAGGAGGAGGAGGAGGAGGCGGAGCCATGGCCCGTGGTGGAGCTGAGCCTGCAGCCTGGGCCCTGATCATGTCGCCACCGGGGTCACCCCAGCCCCCCCCCCCGCATGCACACACGTACCCAGGGTTAGGGTACTGAGTCCTCCTGCGTGGGTGCTGGGTGCTCAGTCCTTCTCCCATGCCTCCACACAAGGTGCTGGGTGCTCAGTCATCCTGTGTGGATGCTGGGTGCTCAGTCATCCTGTGTGGGTGCTGGGTGCTCAGTCCTCCCCCGGCATCTCCACACAAGATGCTGGGTGCTCAGTCCCCCCTGGCGTCTCCACACAAGGTGCTGGGTGCTCAGTCCTCCTTTGTTAGTGCTGGGTGCTCAGTCCACCCCCGGTGTCTGCATATGAGGTGCTGGGTGCTCAGTGCTCCCGTGCCTCCACACAAAGTGCTGGGTGCTCAGTCTTCTCATGTGGGTGCTGGGCAGTTAGTCCTGTGTCCCACACGAGGGCCTGGGTGCTCAGTCCTCCTCCCATGAATCCACAGGAGGCACTGGGCGCTCAGTTCTCCTCCCGTTCCTCCACACGAGGTGCTGGGTGCTCAGTCCTCCTGTGTGTGTGCTAGGCGCTCAGTCCTCCTCCCGTGCCTCCGTGAGGGGTGCTGGGTGCTTGGTAGCTCTCTGGGCCGCAGAGACTGGCTCACTGTCTGTCGCTCCGGCTGCCCACAGGGGAAGGGAGAGACGGACAGACGGGTGGACACAGAGACAGGGAGGGAGACACACAGACAGGAACAGGCACTGACACAGACAGACAGACAGACGGGGTGACACAGACTGAGACAAACAGACAGACAGACGGTTAGACCGGGTGTTGGACAGTCAGGCAGCTAGAGAGACACAGACAGATGGACAGGGAGATGGACAGACAGACAGACAGACAGACAGACAGGGAGACAGACGGATGGACGGACAGATGGACAGACGGAAAGACAGACAGGGAAACGGAAAAATGGACAAACAGACATAGATGGACGGATGGACAGGGAGACTGACAGACGGACAGATGGACAGACAGATGGATGAAAAGACACAGACGGAAAGACAGAGACACAGACGGACGAACAGGGAGGACAGATGGACAAATAGGGAGACAGGGAGAGAGAGACAGATGGACAGACAGACGGACAGACAGACAGATGGACAGAGAGGGAGACGGACACACAGACGGATACACAGGCAGTGTGACAGACACAGAGACAGATGGACGGCAGACAGACGGATGGACAGACAGACGGACAGATGGACGAACAGGGAGACAGATGGACAGACAGACATGCAGTGAGAGACAGACGGACAGACAGATGGGCAGACGGACAGACAGACAGACAAGGAGACAGACGGATGGACGGACAGACAGGGACCAATGAACGTAGACAGATGGACGGACGCACAGAGCGACAGGCGCACAGGGTCCCAGGCCTGGGGACAGACAGACGGACAGACGGATGGGCAGGGAAACCGAGGCAGACAGACAGACGGGTGGACACAGGGACAACTGAGAGAGAGACGGACAGACGGACACACGGACAGGCAAGGGGCCTAGGGGAGGGCGGGGAGGAGGGGGACTGGGGCTCAAATCACGGCCCGGCACCCAGCCACCCGGCACCCAGCTACTCAGCACCCAGCACCCATTACCCAGCCATCCAGGTTCTCAGCCCTCAGCACCCAGGTACTCAGCACCCCAACCCCCACTACCCAGCCAGCACTCACCTACTCAACACCCAGTACTGAGCACCCAGGTGCTCAACCCTCAGTGCCCTCAGCACCCAGCGAACCAGTACCCAGCACCCAGCCACCCACTACCCAGCTACCCAGCAACCAGCCACCCACACAGCTACCCAGCTACCAAGTACCCAGCCACCCAGCACCTAACCCCCCAGCACCCAGTACCAACACCCAGCCAATCAGCATCCAGTCCCCAGCTACTCAGCACCCAGCCACCCAGCACCCAGTACTCAGCATCCCAGCCAGCCAGTACCCAGCTACCCAGTACCCAGCACCCAGCCACCCAGCACCCAGCTACTCAGCACCCAGATGCCAGCCTTCAGCATGCAGCTACTCAGCACCTAGCCCCCATTACCCATCATGCAACTACTAAGCACCCAACCAGTACCCAGCACCCAGCGACTCAGTACCTAGCCACCCAGCACCCAGTACCCAGCACCCAGCTATTCACCACCCATGTACCAGCACCAAGTACCCAGCAACCCAGCACTCAGCTACTCAGCACCCAGTATCCAGTTATTTGGACCTCAGCATCCAGCTAGTCAGCACCCAGCCACCCAGCTACTCAACCCAGTACCTAGGACCCAGCCGCCAACCACCCAGCACCCAGTACCTAGTACCTAGCCAATCAGCGTCCAGTACCCAGCTACTCAGCACCCAGCCACTCAGCTACCCAGCTACCCAGCACCTAATCCAGCACCTGGTACCCAGCCAACCAGCACCCAGCACCAGGACACAACCACTCAGCACCCATCACCCAGTACCCAGCACCCAGCCAACCAGCCCCCAGCACCCAGCTACTCAGCACCCAGACACCCAGCACCCAGTACCCAGCTACCCAGCACCCAGTACCCAGCTACTCAGCACCCAGCCACCCAGCTACCCAGCTACCCAGCACCTAATCCAGCACCTAGTACCCAGCCACCCAGCACCAGGACACAACTACTCAGCACCCATCACCCAGTACCCAGCACCCAGCCAACCAGCCCCCAGCACCCAGCTACACAGCACCCAGACACCCAGCACCCAGTACCCAGCTACCCAGCACCCAGTACCCAGTACCCAGAACCCAGCCACCCAGCTAGCCAGCACCCAGTACCCAGCTACTGAGCACCCAGTTCCCAGAACCCTGCTACTCAGACCCCAGGCACCTAGTACCTAGCACCCAGCACCCATCTAACCAGTACACAGCACCCAACTACTCAGACCACACCATCTAGCTACTCAACACCCAGCTACCAAGCACCCAGTTACCCAGCACCCAACCACTCAGCACCCAGTACCTAGCACCCAGACACCCAGTAACCAGCCCCTAGCCACCCAGCACCCAGTACCCAGCACCCAGCTACCTAGTATTTAGCACTCAGCACCCAGCACCCCCAGCTTGCAAATTGCACACCCGTGTATCATTTTACCCTGTTTTGACTCCACTGCCTCTGTCCTGCCTGTCCGCTCTGCCCCACCCGGCCCCCCATCCATCGCCCATCCTGCCCTGGCCTGAGCCTTCCTGTGCCCCAAGCAGAAACAACAGGAAACCGCCAGGGTGGGGCGGGGCTGGCCAAGGAAAGCAAAGATTTATCATTTCAACTTCACATCTGAGTAGGTCATTAAGAATGGGTAGCCATTTGACAGGCAGATACCAATGGGGAAGATTCCAGGAAGAAGAGACAGAGACAGGAACACAGGAAGAGAACAACTCTCTAGAAACCAGGAATTCCTGCTGCTGAATGCCATAAGCATTGTGAAAATTAAAAAGAAGCTGGGGTCAATTTGGGCTCCATCATAAGGCAGTGGAAAAGAGGTATTTAAGCATAAGATCTACATTTTAGAAGTGTCCCAATGTGCAGGGTGCTGGTGGCTCATGCCTGTCTGTCATCCTAGCTACTCAGAAGGCTGACCTTTGAGGATCATGGTTGAATGCCAGTGAAGACAAGAATGTCTGTTAAAGAGTCTCATCTCCAATTAACTACAAACAAAAACAAAAACAAAAACCTGGAAGAGGCACTGTGGCTCAAAGAGACAGAGGACTAGCCTTGAAAGGAAAGGAAGAAGGGCTGGGAATATGGCCTAGTGGTAGAGTGTTGCCTTGTATACATGAAGCCATAGGGTTCAATTCCTCACCACCACATATAGCAAAAAGCAGGAAGTGGAGCAATGGCTCAAGTGGTAGTGTACTAGCCTTGAGCAAAACAAAACAAAAAGCCTGGGACAGTGCTCAGGACCTGAGTCCAGGACTGGCAATGAAGGAAGGAAGGAAGGAAGGAAGGTAGAAAAGAAAGAGAGGAAGAAAGAAAGAGAGAAAGGAAGATAGTGAGTGAACTCAGGGTCAGCACCTGCGTTCATGCCCCACAAACAATAACAACAACAAAGAATCCACAAAATGCTAGTTTTCCAATAAAATATTAAATATTTGTTAGAAATATGTTGCTAACTTACGAAAAAAAGACCCTAACACTTCAATTTTTAAATTTAGCTCAAATGAGCAAAGCAACAGGCAGAACTTCATATCGTCCTATTTAAAAGGATCACATTGGCACTGAACTACATTGAGCTCCTATATCATCATCAGTATAGAGAAAATGAGTCTAACCTTACATTTCTTGTTTTTCAGAAAATGGAAAATGCTGAACTCTCATATAATTATTACTTCTAAATAGGCATAATTAGTTGGTTGAGAGCAATCATGATAGACCTAGTAGTTTTCAATGTTATCAAAAGTTCTAAAGGCCATCTTTGATCAGCAATCTTATTTTAGAATAATCCTCACAGCTACCATGTGCCAGCAAAAAACTCAGCCTTATAATTAGAAAGACAGCATCACCTCCACTTGGAGTAGCCAGCAGCCTCTCAATGTGTTTTCCTTTTATAAATAAAAATATATAATTACTTATTTATTGTCAAAGTGATATACAGAGGGATCACAGATCCATACATTAAGCAATGTTTTCTTATACGCAAATTATGATTTCAATACATACCCGATCTAATATTCAGGATGTTTTAGGAATTAAATGAGATAATTAATGTAGGATCAATTACCAACAATTTTTAGAAAGCCGAGCTGTATGAAAGCTCACACCTCATTGTTGGATCCTCAGAATTCATAGCATCTAGGACCATGCAACTCATTGTGTTTTACATCACACTTCTTCATATACATATGGGACCATCATATTATATTTCATTGTCCTTTCAAGGGTTCTACTCATTTATTTTTTTTAAAGAAAATCTCAATACCAAAATGTGCACTCTAGTTCTCTAATTCTCTAAGAATAATGTAGTTTGCTGCATACAAACTACTGTCATCATGTAGTTCTAAGCCATATACATTGAACATAACAAAATGTGTTAAAATTAAAACACATGATTTAGCCAGGCACCTGGGGCTCATACCGGTAAACCTGAATACTCAGCAAGCTGAGAAGCATACGGTCAGGGTTCAAAGCCAGCCCATTCAGTAAAGTCCAAAAGACTCCATCTCCAATTAACCAGTGAAATGCTGGGCTAGATGTGTAAGTGGCAGAATACCAGCTGAGTGGGCATACATGCCAGGATGAAGCCTTGAATTCAAACCTTGTTACTACAGGTGGTGGGAGAGGAGAGGAGAGAAAAGGGGAGGACAGGGGAGAGGATGGGAGGGGAGGAGAGGGGAAGAGAGGGGAGGACAGGAGAGGAGAGGAGAGGAGAGGAGAGAGAGCACAATACATGGTTTAATAAGATTCTAATAGTTCAATACCTATTTTTGTAGCTTTAGACTGGTTTACAGAAGGAAAAGATATTTCACAAGTGAATGAACAATTATGGAAAGCAAATTGCTGTCTTCCACATAATAAACACATAAACAATCTTCCAAGTAATGTTTTACATCTACATAACTGATAAACTAGAAAATATGCCAAAATACTTGAATTAGGAAAAGCAGTTCATCACTTAAAATATTGTAATTTATCTTTACAATCAGTTTGTAAAAACAACAACAACAAAAACAAAAAGTAGCTGCTAAGTGCCAGTGGCTCTCACCTGTAATCCTAACTTCTCAGAAGCCTATGAGCTGAGACTCACAGCTCAAATCCATCCAGGCAGGAAAGTCTATGAGACTCATCTCCAAATAACTACCAAAAAAAGCTGGAAGAGGACCTGTGGTTCAAATGATAGTCTGCTAGCCTTCAGCACAAGAACAGCACCCAAGCCCTGAGTTCAAGCCTCAGGACTGGCATAATGAACAATCATAAATAGACCCAACATATTCGACTAGCAATGTGGCTTAGCGGCAGAGTGCTCACCTAGCATGCATGAAGCCCTGGGTTCCATTCCTCCCCACCACATAAACAGAAAAAGGTGGAAGTAGTGCTGTGGCTCAAATAGTAGAGTGCTAGCCTTGAACAAAAGCAGCTCAGGGACAGTGCTCAAGCCCTGAGTTCAAGCCTCAGAACTGGCAAAATAAAAACAACATTAAATTAAGTATATAACTCTCCTGGTAATACTAATGAGAAATCATTAGTCCAAGGCCCAGGACTGGCCAAAAAAAAAAAAAAAAGAACCTAAATGCTTACATACAGTACTTAGAAATTTTCTAAGTACTATCTGCTGTGTATCTGTTTTCTAATACTGTACAGTAATATGGTAATACTATCATGACATTATAGCTGATTAATATACTCTATGAAGTTTTTAGTAAGTGCAACCACAGGAACAGCAGCTAACTGAGTATAACCACAAGTAATTGAGACCATGAGTGACAGGTGGTTGAACTTCTCTTTGTGTTTAAAAAACAAAATGAGTTTTCACACAAAAGGAGAAGGGACGGACTCACGGGAGGGGCCCAGAGAAGGTGATATCTACCAACTTTTTCGAAGTGACTATGTAAGGAATTAAAAACATAGTCCTCTATTTTGAGAATTGTACTCAAGTCAAAAGTCCCTTCTGGTGGCCACCCATCTTGAAAGTGAGCCACTCAGAAGAGCAGAGAGTCACCCACTTTCATTTCTTGATCTCTACACTATTATTGTGAGTAACTTCCTTCCAGTGGGCTAAAGTCAAGTCCACGGGAGTGGAAGGGACGTTGCCCATGCCTATCAGTCTCGTCAGTTGTGCAGTCCACAAAATAACAAGAGGTAAAACAATTCCAATAAAACAGAAGAAACAATACACACAGGCCTGATATTTAAAAGACTGACAAAATGGAGATCTCCTAAGCTGATCCGCTGGCTCCTGTGAAGAAGCAAAAGTAGCAGACCCAAGATCAAGGTGGGCAGGTTGAGCCTCCGTTAGGAGGCCCTCCTGGTCAGTTCCTGCCAAAAAGCGAACTGACTTGCACCATACAAGAAAGACGAGGTTGGACGATCACGATGGGCACCCCACCACCTTGGGACCAAGAGAAGGAAGAAGAGGCAAGGGATTCTGGCACACAGGCCTGCCCCGCTCTCTGCTTGCAGCTCCATGCTTCTTGGTGTAGACCTGAGCGGTAATGAATGCCTTCCCTGGTTGGGGCACTACTGGGGGACTAATCCTGTGGTCCTGTTGCATTCCCATTTCTCCCTTGATTTCTTTCCCCCAAAGTTTGTTGCTACCCAGGTCACCCAAGCTGCATGGTTGAAGGAACGGGATACTGGTGAGGACAGCAGCTAGAGGCACAAGTGCCAATGGACTGGCCAGTAAGCAGAGCTGGGCTCCTTAGCCACGCCCACCACAAGAATATCACCCTTGACTTGAGCAAGTAGGACACAGTCCGGGGAAACCCTTTAGCACCTTCCAAGCCACTGTGTACTGGGTGCGCTCGCATGTGCATATGTGTGCCCGTGCTTGCTTACATGCGTGTGTGTTTGTTCCTGATGCTGTACATGGGTGTGCTTACTAAGCCAAAGTCTGTGTATGTGTAATATGTATGTGGATGTAGATCCAGGAGGACCCGGCACAGTGTGTTATGAGTGAGCATGTGGAGGTGGCGGGAAGGGAGAAAGAGAAAGAGAGAGAGAGAGTCATCTCGCCTATGAGGAATTCTTTGTTCATGTGCGGTTGTATGAGTGTGTCATGTATGAGGTTGGACATAGGGAGTTCCAATTGTGTGCATGTTTACTTGCTTATTTGAAGTTCCCAGACACCAATCATTTGGCAAAGTCTCCCCTTTTGTGCTGTCCTCTGCACAAAGGTCTCCGGACTTGAGGCCCGGGATACCTAGCTGCCTCTGCTCTTGGAGATCTGCATGACAGTGACAATGACGCCTATGAATACTGTTGCTGGGTGCTAGTGTGCCTTGGTCGAGGCAGGGAAGGGTCAGATATCCCTTTCCCTAGTGTCTTAGCAGAGCTTCCTGCAGGAGCCTTAAACATATGGCTGTGAGCCATGGGCACCAGGATTGCCAGCTCCTGCCTCTAGCCAGTATAATCCTTGGCTGCTCAATAGCAGGAAGTAGCAGGCAGGGATCTGGGCCAGAGAGGCCAAGGCAAGCGGGAAGACAAGAGTTAAGCAGACACTAGCGCAGAAAGGAGATGCCCAGATTCGCTGACCTGCTAACCTTGTATCTCCCTTATGCTCTGAGCAAGAGAGATGATGTTGATGGTGAGAGAGGTGACGGATCCATACACCAGCCACTTCCAGGACTGGCAAGGGCAGAGGCAGTGGGGAGCTGTGTCACACAGGTTCAACCAGGATGTGGGAAGATGGAGCAGGAAGGGAGGTGGAAAGTGTATTTGCCTAGGACCCTGGCCCAAGCTGTTCCCAGCAGAATGGCCAGGGGAGGGATGTGCGGCTCTACACATCCTGTGCATCCCCGAAGGCCTGTGAGAACTAGTGAGAACTTACAGCAAACCCCCAAGGGGCCCTGTGTCCTTTTTGCTATGGCAACTCCAGTTGGAACACTGGCTCAAGTCAGCAGGAGGCGCCTAGTACCTGGCCACATCACAGAGCTACAAAACATATGGGCACTGCCCAGAGGCTTCCCAGCACCCCAGGTGCAAATGCACTGTTAGTGAGGCACCAGGAGGCCCTGCTGGCCTGTGAGCACCAACTGCCTACCTCTAAGCAGCCTCACTACCCCTCCTTTATGGCTGTTCCTGTTGGAATGCAAATGAAAGCACACATCAACAAAGTGGGCAAGGAATGGAGAAACAAAACATCCGACCACCCCCTGGAGGCTTTGCTGCACAGTGGGCCACATATGTGCAGTCCTTCTGGCTCAGAAAAACACAGGGCTGCTGCCTAGCAAGCCAGGCAAGGTCTTCAGGTGGTCTTGGCCAAGGGGGCAGAGGCCATTTCCAGACCAATCGGATGTCAGTCATAAAACCAGAAGGCAGGAAAGGAGTGCCGCTTCCCTCCTACCTTTGTCACAAACCTCCTGTGCACAGAAAAGGAGCAGAGGGGCTTGGGCACAGAGCAGGCAGACAACAGATTAGATAAATGGGGATTGGTGTTCACCAGAGGACTGAGAGATCCCAGGTGTGCAGAGGGTGAGAGCAGAGGGAGATTTGGAGAAGATAAGAAGGGCTAGGCCAGGGTGAGGCAGTTGTAATTTCCCCAGAAGAAGTGAAGAGGTGCATGGGGAGGTGTGCAGCCTGTGAACCTCAAGAGGAGGAGGGGGAAATTGGGAGGCAGAGGCAGAGGCAAAGAGGCAGTGGCACAGAGGCATGTGTGAGTTGAAAGCAGTCCAGAGCAGCAAGGCAGGGAGAGGAGGGCTAGGAGAGAGAACTCGGAGGGAGTTATCAGCAAAGGAGGTATGTGTGCAAGGGACAAGCCTCAGGAACTCAGCTGCAGATGGCAGGTGGTGGCTAGGAAGGCCAGGTTGGGCGCCCCACCACCCTGGGACCAAGTAGAAGGGAGAAGAGGCAAGGGATTCTGGGGCACAGGCCTGACCCATTCTCTGCGTGCAGCGCTGTGCTTTAGGGTGTAGACCTGAGGGGTAACGAATGCCATCCTTGGTTGGGGCACTACTGGGGCGTAATCATGTGGTCCTGTTACATTGACATTTCTGCCTTGATTGCTTTCCCGAAGAGTTTGTTGCTACCCAGGTCTCCGAAGCTGCATGGTTCAGGGAATGGGAGACTGGTGAGGACAGCAGGGGGAGGCCCAAGTGCCAATGGACTGTCCAGTAAACAGCGCTGGGCTCCTTAGCCACGCCTACCACAAGAACAACACCCTGGACTTGTGCAAGTAGGACATAGTCCTCGAAAACCCCTTAGCACCTTCCAAGCCACTGTGTACTGGGTGCGCTCACGTGTGCATGTGTGTGCCCCTGCTTGCCTACATGCGTGTGTTCCTGATGCTGTACAAGAGTGTGCTTCCTAAGCCTAAGTCTGCATATGTGTAAATAGGTATGTGGATGTAGATCCAGGAGGACCCAGCACAGTGTGTTACAGTGAGCATGTGGGGATGGCGGGGAGGAAGAGAGAGAAAGAGAGAGAGAGAGAGTCGGCTCGCCTGTGAGGAATTTTTTGTTCATGTGCGGTTGCATGAGTGTGTCAGGTATGAGTTTGGGCAGAGGGAATTCAAAGTGTTTACACGTTACTTGTTTTTTGAAGTTCCCGGAAACCAATCATATGGCGAAGGCTCCCCTCTTGTGCTGTCCTCTACACAAAGGTCTCCGTACTTGATGCCAAGCTGCCTCTGCTCTTGGAGATCTGCATGACAGTGATGATGCTGCCTATGAATACCATTGCTGGGTGCTAGTGTGCCTTGGTCACGGCAGGGAAGGGTCAGATATCCCTTTCCCTGGTGTCTTAGCAGAGCTTCCTGAAGGAGCCTAAAACATATGGCTGTGAGCCACGGGCACCAGGATTGCCAGCTCCTGCCAATAGCCAGTATAATCCTTGGCTGCCCAATAGCAGGAAGCAGCAGGCAGTGATCTGGGCCAGAGAGGCCAAGGCAAGAGGGCAGACAAGAGGTAAGTGGAAACCTGCCCAGGGAGGAAATGCCCGGATCCGCTGACCTGTTTTTCTTGTATCTCCCTTGTGCTGTCAGGAAGACAGATGACGTGGAGGGCGAGAGAGGTGGCAGATCCAGACACTGGCCGCTCCCAAGACTGGCAAGGGCTGAGGCGGTGGGCAAGCTGTCCCACACGGGTTCAGCCAGGATGTGGGAGGATGGAGCAGGAGGGGAGGTGGAAATTGTATTTACCTAGAAACCTGGCCCAAGCCAGCCCCAGCAGAATGGCCAGGGGAGGGATTTGCGGCTCCAGAGGTCCTGTGAACATCAACTATGACACTGTAACACAAGGGCTGGAGGAAGACTGACAGGATGACTTGCGTTGTGCAGGTGTTTCTACCAGAAGAAGGAAGGCATTGTAGCAGGCAGGGTCAAGGCTAAGGCTACAGAATGAAAGTCATGTTTTCTGGCCCATGGGGAACTGAAGTATGCAAACGCTGGGCTGACAGCTACCATTTTATAACAGATGATCTGCTAATTGCATTTTATTAAATACTAAAAAAAGTTGGATGAGTAAAAGCATAAATAATACTCGAAATGAGTACTAACTTTGATAAGGGCATCCAAAGTCACAGGAAAACTTTTATTAAGCACAAAAATGGATTCCACGACAGCATTTATTTCAAAATTTCTGTCTTCTCAGAATTAATGTTTTAAACAATGATTCGTATAACTATCAATATTCCAATGGTCTTCAAGTTAATGCATACAAACGTCAAATTTTGTAAGGTTTACAAAGATATGAAATCCAAATTATAAGGTGATATAACTGTGGTAGATATGGAGAACTACAAATTCTAGCAATAAGCAAATAAAGTAAAGGTAAACTCTGGAGACTAAGTTGTTTTTATTTACATAAGGAGTTTTTGACTAGTAAATACCCAATCAATGTAAGAAGAAAAGGTATTCTCATCAGTGATAGTTGAATACTATCCTATCTCAAAACATTCTGGCTTTCTCTGAAATGTTTTGAGAGGAGTCACTGTTTGGATTTTCCTTCTAAGTGTATAATGATTTAGCTCTAATGATACAAATGACTTAAATTAACATAATACTGAGTGCATACTTGACTAACAAATCTTAAGATTTTAGATATATTTTAGGATTAAAGTGATTAGTTTTGGACAGGAAGACCAGTATCTGAACTGGCCTTCAAGAGGCCTGAAGTTAGAAGGCTGTTTGCGTGTTCCATACTAGCGGGAACAAATCACAGAGGGGAAAAAAGAGAAAAGAAAAGAGGGAAATCTGGGAATATGGAAAGGTGCTCCATTGTGAAAGGCTTTTAGTATCAGACCAGGAAGGTCTAAAGGAAAAGCAGTCAATTCAGGTTTTTAAGAAGAAAAAAAATGCAATCAAAACCAGCTCAAAAGTAAGAGTTCTCCTCACTGTTCCTCAATAATCAGCTCTTGTCTGTTGAAAACAAAAAGTAGTGTGCCTATGGTCCATACCTGTAATGAACCTACTCAGAATGCTGAGATATGCAGATCACAATTTGAAGCCAGCCTGGGCAGAAAAGCCCATGAGACTCACGTCTAATTAATCAACATAAAGCAAAAGGGGAGCTGGGGCTCCAATGGCACAGCGCTGGACTTGAACAAAAATGCTCAGCTATAGTGCCCAGGCCCTAGTTCAAACCTCAAGAGCACACACACACACACACACTCACACACACACACACACACACACACACACACGCTCAGAGATTACTAGACATAATAGCCTAAAAGTTGTCATTTGAGCCTAAATAAAGCTATATACAATGCTGATTGGGAATAACTACAAGGCCTTTAGAAGTAACAAATGCCATTTGTAAGGAAATGGAAGGACTTGGAAAAAATTATACTAAATGAAGAGAGACAGACCCAAAGAAACATGAACACTATGGTCTCCCTTATTGGGAATAATTAGTACAGGTTTAGGCAAGTTATAGCAGAGCATCACAAGGCCCAATTGCTATACCCTTATGAACACATAAGATGATGCTAAGTGAAATGAACTCCATGTTATGGATACAATTGTTATATCACAGTTGTAACTACTTTCAACGTCCCATGTGTATCTGTAGCTTCTACTATTGATGATGTTCTTGTATCACCTTCCTGTGGTTGTACCTACACTATCTCTGTAATTTATCTGAGTATATTGGAAACCGTGTATACTGGTATTGGAACTAGGAAATTGAAAGGGAATACCAAAATTGAGAGACACAGGGTAAAAAAAGACAAACAAATACAAAAGCAATAGGTGCAAAAATGTTTGGTGTAAGTGAACTGAACAACTCAGGGGGGGAAAGGGTAAGGGGGAGAGTGGAGTGGGGTTTGAGGAACAAGGTAACAAACAGTACAACAAATGTATCCAATGCCTAATGTATGAAACTGTAACCTCTGTACATCAGTTTAATAATAAAAATTTGAAAATAAAGAAAAAAAGAAAGGAATTACGTCACAAGGATAGTAAAAAAATATAAGTTATAAATTGAAGACATAGAAAAGCATGAACTGGATGACAGCAAGACAGAAAATAAAACAGTAGGCGGCTATCAGGAGGAATAGAATGAGCCAATAGATTCAGTCTTGGAGGTACGATGTAGAAGGTGACACTAACACATTTTATTTGGGATGACCACCCTGTAACTACAACTCAAAACCCCAGAGGTGAAAGTCAACACAGAAGTTTCTTCCAAACAGAGGACAACGTCAATATCAAGACATTAAAAAAAGGGGCTGGGGATATGGCCTAGTGGCAAGAGTGCCTGCCTCGGATACACAAGGCCCTAGGTTCGATTCCCCAGCACAACATATACAGAAAATGCCCAGAAGCAACGCTGTGGCTCAAGTGGCAGAGTGCTAGCCTTGAGCGGGAAGAAGCCAGGGACAGTGCTCAGGCCCTGAGTCCAAGGCCCAGGACTGGCAAAAAAAAAAAAAAAAGACATTAAAAAAAAGAGAGAGAAAGAGAGAGAGAAAGATCCAGTAAAATTCATGGGGTTGTTCTTGCCAGCCCAAGGAAGAAAGGATTCTGAGGGGAAGAGAACAGCGAAAAAGAAGACAATCAAGAAAAATGTCATAAAAGAGAATGTAAGTTTGAGCAAGGAAGAACACTCAGAGAGACAAATGCTAGAGAGAGGGGAAACACCTGAGAAAGCACTTACGGTCTTCCTGTCAAAATCATCTTCCCCTTTCACACATCCTACAGAATTGTTAAAACGATGACTGGTCTAGTCCTTGGCTAAGGTAGTTTGACGTTTTTTAACCTATACCAACCTTGGTCTCTTGATGACATGGGTCATGAATATCTGGGTCCTACGTGAAGGTTAAAATCTCATTGCTACCCAGGCTGTAAGCATGTAATCTATAATGGCACTGGACTCGGCTCTCCACTCCACTTCCCTCCATGGATACAGCACTTCAGAACTATTTGACACAAATTACCTATCTTCAGAACTGGCTTGAAACTAAGCTTCCATCCATCTCTACCCGTTTAATACAATCAAGCCAAGCCACTGCACGAATTGCCTCCCAGCAGCCCCTCCTCTCCTCTCATTCCCTGCACGGGATCATCTGTTGGTCAGACATCAATCCTACTCTCTGGTGAACAGCTGACTCTGTTAGGGGTCGGTAGAAGGACCACCCAGCAGCTGCACCATGTTTTAGAGACAAAGCATGGTGGCCAATGCTTATGAGAATTGGAATACGGGGAAGCAAAGCAGTTAAAGCCCTTGGTAAGTGAAGAAACATTGTGCAAGTTAGCTCTTGGGAAAATGTTCTCCAGTGACTTCTCTGACATCATTCACAAGGCAGACAAGCAGGCAGTAACAGTCAACTTGCAGATTATGCACTTAATCCTCATGCATTTATTTTTATTTTTTTATTTATTTTTTGGCCAGTCCTGGGCCTTGGACTCAGGCCTGAGCAATGTCCCTGGCTTCTTCCCGCTCAAGGCTAGCACTCTGCCACTTGAGCCACAGCACCGCTTCTGGCCGTTTTCTGCATATGTGGTGCTGGGGAATCGAACCTAGGGCCTTGTGTATCCGAGGCAGGCACTCATGCCACTAGGCTATATCCCCAGCCCCCCTCATGCATTTATTGACACTCTACTTGGTGCGAGACATTGTGTAAAGACTAGATCATTTACCCACTTTAATTCATAGGCATGACTGAAACCCTCAAAGACTCTCTTGTTCAAATCTAGTTTGGCTTTAAGATCAGAGATCAAATGCCAGCACCTCCAGACAGATATCCATGAACCTTTCTCAGGCAACAGTAACAACTCTTTTCTCCCAAGTCTCATAGAATGCTGTTCATGGACTTCTTTTATGAAACACAATGATCCTCATACATTGTAATTCTTTACATGTGCTCTCTCCTAATAAACTTTCTCTCTATATATGCACATATACATATGTCTGTATATATGTGTGTATACATATGTGTATATATATATGTATATATATACATACGTATATATGCATATATATAACTGAAATCCAAGATTCATGTCGTGATAATACCCCATTATCTTCCCACATCCCAAAGCATAATGCATCTCCTTTGATAATGAGTGCGTTCATGAGCTAGACTTTGTCCACCGAAGGCTCGATACATATTAGACGTTTGATTATATAAAGGCAATAATCTTATTCTCTGCAATTAAAAGTCAACCTTAACATCTAAAAATAGGGAAAATAAAACTGTAAATAAGTGCAACATAGCAAATTATCCTAATTCCAATGTTAACACTTTATGTGGTACAATTGGATCAAGATGAGATTCAACTTCACCTTTCATCTTTCTATCTAATAGAGTTTTCTAAAAAGAAACAAATACATTAAATCACAAAAATTTATAACTTAAGTGTTTCAAGTGAACTGTTTTGAAATACTTTAGTATATGAGTTATTCTTAAATCTTACGGGTTCATTAAAATGGCTCCAATGAGTATCCGATTCTCATCTATCAACAAAGTTATTTGTGAGCAAGGAAACTGGGTTACTGTGTGTTTTTGATAGTTTGGAATAGCTAAAATTCACATACCTTTCTAATTTACCATCATTTGGTTCAAATGGTCTAATTTACCAAAAGAAAATCTTGATTCTTTTTGAGAAAATACTGAGGCTACATGGGCTAAATAAATAGGAAAAAGGACCCTAAGCCTTTTTTATTTCAGGAGATGAGTATCTAGTAAGAAGAGTAATGGGTTAGTGTTTAGAATTCTAGGTCCATGCTTAGATGAATGAGCTCTTTGTTGTCAGTAAGTAGTTGGCTTTGTCATTTTTTTTTTTGGTGCCAGTTTTGGGACTTGAACCCAGGATTCTGGGTGCTGCCCCTGAGCTTTTATGCTCAAGGCTACTATTCTACCATTTGAGCCAGAGCTCAGCTTCTGGCTTCTTAGTGGTTAATTGCAGATAAGGGTCTCACAGACTTTCCTGCCCACACTGACTTTGATCCACAATACTCAGATCTTAGCCTCCAGAGCAGCTAAGAATATGGGCACCTAGGTGTCTAGTACCCGGTTACTGGTTCTCTTGACTTTAAACTAGATATGAGAACTTTAAAAGCTTGAAAAATGAAATTAAGTCAGAAGTAAGGAAATGGAAAAACCTCCCATGCTCCTGGATTGGGAGGATTAATATAATCAAAATGGCAATATTGCCAAAGGCTATCTACAAATTCAATGCAATACCCATTAATATCCCACCACCATTTTTTAATGAAATAGAGGAAGCAATCCAGAAATTCAAATGGAACAATAAAAGACCTAGAATAGCAAAAACAATCCTAGGCAGAAAGAACGGTGCTGGAGGAATAACAATACCCAACTTCAAGCTGTATTATAAAGCTATAGTAATAAAAACAGCTTGGTATGGGCACCAGAACAGGCCTGAAGACCAATGGAACAGAATTGAAGACCCAGAAATGAACCCACAGAACTATGCCTACTTAATCTTTGATAAAGGAGCTAAAACAATAGTATGGAAGAAAGATATCCTCTTTAACAAGTGGTGCTGGCAAAACTGGCTCAACACATGCAACAAACTGAAACTAGATCCTTATATGTCACCCGGCACCCAAATCAATTCCAAATGGATGAAAGACTTTGAAATCATAACAGACACCCTGAAAACACTAAAGGAAGGAGTAGGAGAAATACTTGGGCTCCTTGGCACAGGACGGAACTTCCTTAACAAAGACCCAGAAACGCTACAAATCAAAGAAAGGTTGGACAAATGGGACTGCATCAAACTGCAGAGCTTCTGCACGGCAAGTGACATAGCTCGCAAGATAATCAGAAAGCCCACAGACTGGGAGAAGATCTTTACTGGACATTCAACAGACAAAGGCCTCATATCTAAAATATATGCAGAACTAAAAAATTACCTTCTTTCAAAACAAAACCGCAAAGAACCAATAGCCCCCTCATCAAGTGGGCTAAAGACTTACAAAGAGACTTCTCTGATGAGGAAATGAGAATGGCCAAGAGACATATGAAAAAATGCCCTACATCACTGGCCATGAAAGAAATGCATATCAAAACAACACTGAGATTCCATCTCACCCAGTAAGAATGTCCTATATAAAGAAAACTAACAATAACAATTGCTGGAGGGGATGTGGCCAAAAGGGAACCCTAATCCATTGTTGGCGGGAATATAAACTGGTTCAGACACTCTGGCAAGCAGTATGGAGATTCCTCAGAAGGCTAAATATAGAACTCCCCTATGACCCAGCAGCCCCACTTTTGGGTATCTATCCAAAAGACCACAAACAAAATCACAGTAATGCCACCAGCACAATAATGTTCATCGCAGCACAATTTGTCATAGCACGAATCTGGAACCAAGCCAGATGCCCCTCAGTAGACGAATGAATCAGGAAAATATGGTACATATATACAATGGAATTTTATATTTCTATCTGAAAGAATGACATTGTCCCATTTGTAAGGAAATGGAAGGTCTTGGAAAAAATTATACTAAGTGAAGTGAGCCAGACCCAAAGAAACATGGACTCTATGGTCTCCCTTATTGGGAATAATTAGTACAGGTTTAGTCCTGTCATAGCAGAGCATCACAAGGCTCAATAGCTATACCCTTATGAACACATAGATGATGCTAAGTGAAATGAACTCCATGTTATGGAAACAATTGTTATATCACAGTTGTAAGTACTTTCAATATCCCATATGTATCTGTAGATTCTATTATTGATGATGTCCTAGTATCACCTTCCTGTGGTTGTACCTACACTATCTCTGTAATCTTATCTGAGTATATTGGAAACCGTGTATACTGGTATTGGAACTAGGAAATTGAAAGGGAATACCAAAATTGAAAGACACAGGGTAAAAAAAGGCAAACAAATACAAAAGTAATACTTGCCAAAATGTTTGGTGTAAGTGAACTGAACACCTCAGGGGGCGAAAGGGAAAGGGGGAGGAGGGAGGGGGGAATGAGGGACGAGGTAACAAACAGTACAACAAATGTATCCAATGCCTAATGTATGAAACTGTAACCTCTCTGTACATCAGTTTGATAATAAAAATTGAAAAAAAATAAATAAAATTAGATATCTCTCAAAAGGTTTTTAATGAGATGCCATCAGTATGACACAGTCAGAATAAGGTTGAATTAAGTATCTCAGTACCTGTGGCCAACTTAAATTGACACATAAACCAATTAACTACCACAAATCTGCTCATATTTATCAATATACATCATCTTACATTATACCCAATCTCTCAATACTGACAGTGACAAGCATCCTTGTATCATAATTCATACATATATAACCAGACAAACTAGCCTTTCTCCAGAAGGAACACACCAGTACATGGGCAATGTTTATACTTCACAAGATCCAATCATTTAAGTGCAATAATAGGATGTA
Source organism: Perognathus longimembris pacificus (assembly GCF_023159225.1). Classification (NCBI taxonomy): domain Eukaryota; kingdom Metazoa; phylum Chordata; class Mammalia; order Rodentia; family Heteromyidae; genus Perognathus; species Perognathus longimembris. Next base: position 29,671 of record NW_025959297.1, on the reverse strand, counting down.
CCAGGCAAGGCACTGGTGGCTCCCACTTGTAATCCTAACTATTCAGGAGGCTGAGATCTGAAGATCAAAGTTTAAAGTCAGCTCAGGAAGAAAAATCCATTGAGATGCTCATTTCCAATTAATCACTGGAAATCCACAAGTGGAGCTCAAAGTGGTAGAGTGCTAGTCTTAAGGAGAAAAGCTCAGGGGCAGGCTCTCAGGCTGAGTTCAAGCCCCATGACCAACCGAATTAAAAAAAAAAAAAAGCAAGTGATGTCAAATTAACAACACTTAACACTACAATACCTCTTAGGTTACATAACAAGCAACTTAAGGAGAACACTGGCTTAGTATATTTACATATGTGCACAGAAAACTCCTAATTGCACAAATACAATCATAAGTAAATAAAGAAGACATAGTCCTGACAATTATTTCTACAGTTGCCCATGTGGTCACCTGTGGTTACTTATAATTACTTTCTCTCTCTACTTATTCTGTTTTCCCTTTGTCTCACCAAGCTACTTATGGTTTTATACTGGGCCAGGTAATACAAACCTTCATTCTTAAAGGGTCTGTACAACTGATAGTCCATTAGATATGGTAACTGTAATAGTTTTCCATCGGGGTGGGAATGTGACTTAGTGGTAGAGTGCTTGCCTAGCATGCATGAAACCCTGGGTTCGATTCCTCAGCACCACATATATAGAAAAAGCCAGAAGTGTCTCTGTGGCTCAAGTGGCAGAGTGCTAGCATTGAGCAAAAAGAAGCCAGGGACAGTGCTCAGGCCCTGAGTCCAAGCCCTAGGACTGGCAAAAAAAAAAAAAATAGTTTTCCATCGACCCTAATCACAGAACACGTTAATACCAAAAGTCACCTTCGGGGATCTTCTAGGACCCAGACACTAGGAAGTAGCTATCCGATACCCCCTGATTGCAAACAGATCCATCACCCCAGCCAGCACAGTAGCTTCCTTCTTTGCTTGTCCATTCAGAGGCATGAGAAAGCCACAGCGTCCAGGGAGCAGAATTCACTTCCAGTTCAATGGAACCATTGTGTCTCCCGATTGAAACATTCCTTCTTTTAGGACAAAGGCCTCTAGGTCAGCACAAAGTAAGATCATAGGAACAGGAAACAAAAATTTTGTTAATGGGTCACTAAGAGTAATCGTGGGTGGTGTCACTACCAAGTTCACCATATGATTCTTCAATCCATTGATTCTAATTTCAGAGAAAAATCCCACCTATTCAATTCACAGTATCACAGTCTCCTGGGGAAGCTTGGTAGGCTTGATGGGAGTTATGGCATCATGACAAAGTCTTCCACCACACTGTCCTGCCAGCAGCTGCAGGATGTCACAGCAAACCAGTGAATTCTACCACCATGAGCATTATGTCTATCCTTTGCTGGAAGGTGAGTCCCTTGACCAGAAGCAATGCTATTTGAATACCATGATGGCAGATCAAACATTCTATAAGTCCATGGATGGTAATTTATCACAATCATTGCATGCAAGGAAGGTGTATATATAGGAAATGAGAATTCCAGTAAGAACAAATACTGCTCTATGACAAAAGTGATACGAAGAAATATATCCACCATCATTAGCTTCAATCACTCTGGAAAACAGTACCCTATCAGCCACCACTACTCATCTCTTTGGTCAGCTGACTGGGCAATCAGCAATGGCCATAGCTGGGTCAGCATGGCGAGTCAGTCATGCTTTCGAAGCCATGCATAGTCCCCACCCAGTGGTTCATGGCCATTTTGCACATGGCTCCATTGTGTAAGAACAGGAGTGGCATGGGAAAAAGGATGATTTCTAGCCACAAAAAGGAGCAATCTTTTCACTTAATTACAAACATCATCCTCCACTCAGGTTATCTTTTGGTATTGTGCCCACTCAGCAAGTTCTACCACCTACCTCATCCCCAATTTCCTTGTGACCAATTTTCCAGTCATGCCTCTTCTAAGTCCCTAACCAGCTAGCCAAACAATTCACACAAGAGCTCATACATCCATAAAGTCACTCAACTGGCCCCTTCTCCCTGTAAGCTAACCAACAGAGACACTGCTCAATGTTCTGCCCACCTAGAGAATTTCCCTTTACCAGCGTCCTTTCAAGGTCATCCTAGTACAGAGTCAAAGTGCTACAACTATCTACTCTTACATGGTGCCTGAATATCACACAGAAGGTTCTGTAAAGCAGGCCCCAGTTTCTTCTTCTGTCAGCTGATCACAGGAAACTTACTCTAAAACCACAGGTATGGAATGAGAAGAATAAGAGTGCGACAGGACTTCAGACCATAGGCATTTGGGCTATTTCTTATAACTTACTTGTTCCACTCTTTACTACTGGGAAGCATGTATATTCTCATCTGAATATTTGAGAGGTATTGAATTTTTGAAATCTATTTTGAGATTCTATCGTTTTAGATTTTCAGAGGAATAGGAGTAGAAAGAATCATCAAGAATAAAGATTAACAGAGTTGTAATCTCACATCCTATTATTATTTTTCCAGTTTCACCAAAACCTCATTTTTTCAGACTAGTGTTCAATTGAAATCCTTTTAATGCTCATGAGCCTTTTGTGGCAACATGGCAAAACGTCTAAGAATTACAAAGACATAAGTTTGATATTTGCCAATACCATTGCTGAAGTCTTGGCAATTAAATCTCTAGGCCTCCTGTAAATTTGGGTCTTACGCATAAACTCTTAATCTACCTTCTGAGAGTACAGGGTAGATGTTGAGTGTTCTCACCACAAAAATGATAATAATCTGCGATATACATGTTAGCTAGATTTAACCACTCTATGTGTAAAATATGTTGTACTTGATAAGTATGTATCATTTTACCTGTAGATTTTTATAAATATGTTGATTAAAAATGGAGGGAATACTACCTATGAGATACTGAATGGGCTCTAAGAAAATGAGTTCAATCAGGGAAAAGCCTTTTACAGGTAATGTTTATATTTGAACAAGAGCTTAGGATTTTTGTTTTTTTTTTCTTTAGAAATTTTATTTAAATATACGGAAAATAGTTATGGATGGCAAAAGGTGCTATTTATCCTGTATTTTTTATTTTTGTAATTTTGTATTCTTTTATTATTTAAAAGGTGATGTACAGAGAGATTACAAGAACATGTCAGGTAATGAGTACATTTCTTTTTAGACAATGTCACCCCTTCCGCAAGCTCTCTCCCTGTGTTTTCTTCCATTCCCCCCACACAAGTTATATAGTTAATTTTCAACATAGTGTCTAGTGAGTATGTCTCTGTTTCTTTCATGGTTTTGAGCATCACAGTTATTGATAGCATGTCTGAACCTGCTTCCTGGCTCTCCCATTGCACTCCTTGATCCCAATCATTCTACAACACCACAGTAATCAAGGAGATCTTTCTAAAACATGGCACATCACTTTTCTAGCTAAAACTTTCCAATGTGTTCTTAGAATATTTGAAATTAAGTCTAAACTTTCTACTATGGTTAATAAAACTACACACAACTTCTTTTATGACTCTGTATCAGTTTTCTTTTAGGCTAGATAAAGTGTGAAGTACCCTGCACACACACACACATACACACACACACACACACAACTCCTTTAGTTCTTACAAGAAAGTTTGAGAAGGTTGGCTGAAAGAGAGAAAAAAGCTGAGGAATTAAGATTAACAAACCTTCCCTAGAGCACCTAATTAGTAAGGCTTGCAACTGCTTCACACCCAGTTTTCAACAATATCTAGCACTTACTACATATCTTCTGCTAGACACTGAATGAATGTCTTTATATAAAGGTAACCACTTAATAGGACATATGCCACATGATGATATTATTATTCTCAAATGGAGAAAAAAGCTTGGACTCAAAGAAGTTAAGTAACTGGATTAAGTCACAGAAGTAGGAAATGGCAAGGCTGGAGTTTAAATAAACCCGGGACAGTCCCACTTCATACTGCTAACCCTAAGCATTTCCTCCTCCACATCCTCCTGCTCTTCCTCTTCCTATTATGCCAGTCCTGGAGCTCAAGCTCATAGCCTGGGAACTGTCCCTGGGCTTATTTTGAAGAGCTTAGGTTTTTTAATACATTTTTAGCAAGTTTACTTAGGCTCATCTACCCTCCCATTGCAAAATGAAAAAGTTCATATTATTCTGTATGAGTCAGTACTTTGCTGAGATAAATTTTTTCAATACCATCTGTTTCATCAAATGAAATTCCTACTCTACATTAAAGATCAGGTATTGTATCATTCATGACATATGTACAGATACAATTTCGAGATATGTAAGGGGGTTGGAAATTTTTATCTTTCATATATTATGTTCCTACAGCTTGTTTTATGCTGTATTTTGGAGTCCAACTGGAAGATAAATCTTTGCCCCTCTGTCTGAAGTAGTTTCACGTACAACCCGTTTATGATTATAACTCTGTTGTAGTTCCTATCTCTTATATTTTTAGACTTTTAACTCATTCCATGTTTGAAACCAAAAGACAATCGCTGTGCTATTTGTCTATGAAAGGTGATTGTGCACAGTTTAACATTTGGCAAGCAAACGAGAACCATGACTATTTCTGTTAACATAGGAGGAATCCCCATCAGGGAAGTGACTTCAACTGAAAGGAAATATTTGGATAGGAGGAAGAGGGAAGAAAAGAAAAAGAGCAAATAAAACTTGTCAAGGGACCACTGTGTTGGGAGCCTTTTCTCTAGACTCGGTGCATTGAAAAACTCCATTATGGAGGTATCATTCACATTCACACACGAGCAAAACAGTATCAAAGACTATTATTCCACACCACAGCTAATATGGTGAAGAGGGGAATGGATCCCAGCTGTCTCCTCCATGAAATTGTGCAGCTTTCAGACTGAAGCTAAGTGGACAGCATATCTACTCTGTAGCATAGTGGAGAGGGAAAGAAATGAGTCCCAGATTGGATAGTGAAGAGTGCCAACTTCAGAAAAGAACCACTGAAGGAGGGTGGGGAGAGAGGAGAGATGAGGTGCAACAGTTATCACCAGCACAAAGGAGGAAAGATAATTTCAAAGGAAGGGTACTTGAGAATGGTCAGCATTAGGAAGTTCAATCAATTAAAGAACAGGCTCTCCACCTGCTAATGCAATCACCATTAACCCAAAAAAGCATACAAATCATCATTAATGCCTTCTTCTCCCTCACCAATTAGTAGCAGGGTTCAAATGAATTCCCTTGCCAGGCCTTCCTTTCCATCCTTTCTGCCCTCACTCTACTTCAAACTTTTACTCTCCAGCTGAGAAACTTGTAGCCTGGTCTTATGGTTTCTAGTTGGTGCCCTGGATTCACCCAGCTTCTTCTCTTCAAAATAGTTTCATGTGACTCTTCTGTGCAGAGTTCAAAAGGGATTTCCCCCACACCCCTGTCACAAATCCAGTATTTTTCCAGTCTTTACACTCTCTAGACACCTTTTTACTTTTAAGCCGCTGTCCCATATGACACTAACTAACCCTATGAGCTTTATCTGCTTGACTTGATTATTGGCTGTGAACTACTTGCTCTCTGACCTTTATTCTATCTGTACCTCAGTTTATCAGCTGCAAACATGGAAATAAAATTTAAAAAAAAAAGTGCTTATCCCCTATAATTAGAGAATAAAACATGCAAAACTCTTGAAATAGTGCCTGACTGCACTATTGAATAAGCACTCAATGAATTTTAGTTATAATTGTATTAACTTTATGATTTTATAATTAACTTTTCAGCTAAATGTCATACAAAAACCCCCAACAACAACAAATAGGACCATGAACAGTGTATTGGTACCACGTAACATTTAGCCTCCACGTTATGCTTTTAGCCACTTTGCCATGATCCCAACAAACTGCCCAAGTTCTGCCTCTAAAAGGCTCTCCATGTATTCTGACTATCTACTCTGAAAAGCCTGTCATACTTAAATGACTGATTCCTAAATATAGTCATTCTAAATCCAGGCACTACCCTTTCAGAAGCGTTGTCGCTGAACTCTTTCTGAGAGCAATGGCCTACCAATTTGGAATATTTTTACTTTTTGTGTAATGCTTATTAATTTATTGCTTGTAATTTTTTTTGCCAGTCCTGCGGCTTGAACTCAGGGACCTGGGCACTGTCACTGAGCTTCTTTTGCAGAAGGCTAGCATGCCAACAGTTGAGCCACAGCATCACTTCTGGCTTTTTCTGTTTATGTGGTACTGAAGAATCGAACCCAGGGCTTCGTGCATGCTAGGCAAGCACTATACCACTAAGCCACATTCCCAGCCCTGATTGCTTTGGTAAACTTTTAAACTACTATATTTTCCTATCACTTTTAAGTCTACAAATCACTTTGAAATCCATCTGCTCCTTAGGTTTCATTTCCCTGACTATGATTGCCTGCCCCAGGTGGCAGGAACTGAGATTTTGCTTGTCTATGTAACTCTGCCCTGCCAGGGCACTGCCAGGGAGCAGATTCCTAAACACAGGCGCATGAAGGGCATGGATTGTCCTATGCACACAGCTTCACCGTCACTGAAGAAAGAAACAAACTACTTTTCAAGTAAGAAAAAAAGTCAATTAAGGTTTTTAAGGATCTCACTTTTCCTCCAAGAAATAACTTTCCAACTTTCTAGCAAATCTCTTTTTATTTCAAATACCTGATGCTGCAAACGGTCATCTCTGTCTTGATACATCTTAATGGCTAGCAAAGTGTGGGGTGGGGTAGTTGCCATAGTGACCAAGAGAAATGTCTGTAGACAGACAATTTCTGTCACTGAGACAGAAGAGTATTTCCTGTTCATCCATCTCTAGTTTGATTTAGTATAGTAAAGCTCCAAGGCAAAGTTGATTCATTTCAATTACAGAAGACATTGCTCTGGTTCTGACTCCGCAGGAATGGTACCAGTAATGTGGCACCAACACTTGACAATGGCTCAGTCTCAGCAATAGTTTGACAAAGAAGAATCTCACCATTTGTTGACTGACACCAGTAGAGTCACATCAGTAATCAATAACAGTTCAGTCTCACTCATATTTTTGTGTGCCTTAGGACTGGAGATAAGATTGCCACAGAAATGAAATCAACTATGAAAGATATTCATTTGTAATTCTAAGTGCTTACATTCACATAAACAATTATTTAACATGTACACAGGCCAGTAGTTACTACCTATTTCCATTATTCATCATTTTCTCTGGCACCTTTCACCACTTAATCCCATTTTTTCCAAAATTAAAATTTAAAGAGGCAACTTCAGTCTGGTTTGGGCAATGACACCATTCACTGGGAGACACAGGAGAAGAAGATGTGTCGGGGAGTGAAGTTAAATTCATCCTGAGCCATTCTAGATTTATAATGCCCAGCTAGACTTGTGTGCTGTTCGCCAAATTCTTCTAAAAAGCTATCCCATTAAGCCCAGCACAAGGTCGATTAATGCCTTCTGGCTTCTGTGAGTCTGAGGTTCGTATCTCTGATATTAGATAATCCATTTCACTGAATGCTACAGAGACCATTCTTTTGCAGAGGAAAACGAGTATTTTCCAACTTCGAAATAGACTTGCTAAAAGGTAGATTTCTAATTTCTAGTTAGGCGATTTATACTGTCTTCTTTAATAAGGCATATGTGAAGTAGGTTCAGATCCAGGTCTATGGATCATGCTCTTGTTCAAACACACTTGATATTTACAATTTCAACCATGTCACCAAGATGGGGGGAAAATCATGATTTAGTATGCTGAGCAAAGTTGACTCACTGATCATCCCAGGATTTAATCAGAAAATGCTCAAGATTTCAAGGCAAATATGAGCTGTAGCTGCTCATCTCTCCTAGTTCTAATCTATTACCCTATTTGGTACCATTAGAGAACCGGAGCAGAGTATTCAACACAACCTAACATGTCAGACTAGACAACTTGTATGCAATAAAAAAGGCCAAAGGCAGATTTAAACATCAAATGACCCCATTTTCTTCAAACACATTGACACTGATTTCTCTTTAGTCTTTTTCAACAATGATATTGTCTTTATATGTTTTTATTACAATAAATTCATACCAAATCAATAAATTCTTACACTTCCATGATATTTTTGTTTTTGTTTGTCCTGGGACTTGAACTCTGGGCACTGTCCCAAGCAACTTTTGCTCAAGGCTGGCATTCTACCACATGAGCTACAGTGCCATTTCCAGATTTTTCTGAGTAGTTTATTGGAGATAAGAGTCTCATAAGCTTTCTTGCCCCAAGAAGCTTCAAACTGCAATCCTCAGATTTCACCCTCCTGAGAAGCTAGGGTTACAGGCATTGATTCCTGGGTCCTACCTTTGCCTATGTTTCTTTGCTGTGGTGTATACGTTAAAGAACAGGAAGTTCTAATGTTTCTTACTATCAGTGGAACTATGTTGAAAACTTAGAAATAACTTGAGAATACCAACATTAGGATTCATCGCCATGATGTGGCAAAGGCATGGGAGGTTTAGAAATCTTCACATGTGATAGACAGACTCTTCTGAAGAGACAATGCCCCTATTAAACTTATGGCTTCTAATGTGTTACCTCCAACATCCTAAAAATATCCCAGAGACTTTTATGTTCTTGGTACTAAAGTTTGTAAGATATGGTGAACAGAGGATGTTGTCCTAATGACCTAGGACTAGATTTCATAACTACATAGATGCCCTCATACTAATTAATATGATCATCTTAACTACCATCTGAAACAGTATTCATTGTTGAGGAGAAAAAAACCACAGGCTATTCTCAGCCACAGAACATGACCAAAAATTGTGGATACACATTTCTTTCTGTATAGCTGAATTGCATGTCATCGTCTGATGAAAACCAACCCAAAATTTCAGTTATAATCTAGTTATAATGTCAAGCCAGACTCTGGACAACCTGCTTCTGGAAGTCCTCTCCAGGCTGGTATGGCCCGTGCCTTTGTCAGATTAACTGCATGGCCCACATCTGAGGTCATCCTAAATCTCATAATGGAGAAGAACAAACTCAAATACTCAACTACAACTAGTTTAATTGGCTGTGAACTTCCATAGGGTTTGGGATTATTGTGTTTGGGGGATGAGAATTTTAGGGGATTAACAATATTTGAAAAACACAGTCATTTTTTCCAAATATAATATCAGAAAAAACTCCATTTGGGTTGGCCTAGCATGCTCAAGACCCTGGGTTTGATTCCCAGTGCTGCAAGAAAAGAATAAGAGGGCTGGGGATATGGCCTAGTGGCAAGAGTGCTTGCCTCGTGTACATGAGGCCCTGGGTTCGATTCCTCAGCACCACATATACAGAAAATGGCCAGAAGTGGCGCTGTGGCTCAAGTGGCAGAGTGCTAGCCTTGAGCAGGAAGAAGCCAGGGACAGTGCTCAGGCCCTGAGTTCATGGCCTAGGACTGGCCAAAAAAAAAAAAAAGAAAAGAAAAAGAAGAAAGCTGGATAGGGGGAGAGAACGGAACAGAAGAGGGGCAAGGGGAAAGAGAGGGAGAGAAAGGGGAAGGGACAAGAGAAGGAGGGGAGAGGAATAGGAAAGGAAGGAAGGGAGAAGGGGATGGGAAGACAAAGGAGAGGTGAAGAGAAGGAGAGAGAAGAGGGGGAAGATGAAACAGACTCCCAATTCTTTTGTCACTCAGTGACAAACACAATCAAATTCTCATCCCTATACCTGGGAAAATAAGGAAATGCAATGAAGCTGGGTATTGGGGCACCGGGGCTCACATTTCAGACCCAGTGACTCCAGACTCTGAGACAGAAGAATTGATTGAGCACTTTGCCTTAATACCAGCCAAGGCAACACAGCCAGACCCTGCCTTCCAGTATAATTTCTACTCATTAAAAATGAAGTCTAAAATACAAGTCAAATTAAATCCTCTAGCGACCTTAAAGGTAAGTTGTAGCTAACAAACAAACAACCTATTTCAATTCAGAACAGTAAATGTTCTTTACTCATGTGGATTTGTAAAGATCTAGTAATCTGAAGACCACCACAAAATAAGGAAACTAGAGAAAAGCTCAAAAAAAATGTTCACAGTGTTCTTGACCAAACTCAATAAAATCCCATTGTAATTTTCAGCATAAGAAAATGTTTAATTCTTTGCTCTTTTTCTTGAGTCAGCATAACTTCCTGTATCTGCCTTATGGATAACATTGGATGAGCCAGCCTAAGAGAACTGGAGTCCTGTTCTTACTGTTCATCTGCTGTTTGGATCTAGCCCATTGCGACTTTCCTTATTTCTGACACAAATTCATCAAGATCACTTCATTAGTAATGGAAAAACTGTACATGGAACAAGAAATTATTTCGGGGAAAAATCTAAAACTTTCAAATGTTGAAATTATTTCACCATAAAATTTGGACTGCAATTAAGTTGTCACACTGATTGAAAATTCACTTCGGAGCATTTTTTTTCCAGAAAAAAAAGCTTTTCTATCTGTAACATAATACAAGGAGAACACGCAACAATGCAGAGGAAATAGCATCAGCATCAAGAGATTTGGGTGACTAAAGAACATCTGCAATAATTTTAGCATTTACCGTTTTCCTTTGATTTCTCTGCAGAGAAAATACTTCATTATACAAAATAACTCTGCTAGAAAAAGAATGTATGCCCACATCCTCATGATTCCTACGCATGTAGTAATACATACATATATATATAAATATATATAAATATATATAAATATATATATATATATATTTTCATACCGTAAAGTATGGCTGTTGAGGTGGAAAGCAATGTCTAGTATCCAAGAATGCAAAGCGAGCAAAACAAGCCACTGTTATGCATGGACATAGACCACCTCTCCATAACACACAAGATACCTGTTCTGGAATTTCTTCTTGTTAAGTAAGCTGTTTCATTAAAGAATAAGAAAAAATAATTTTTTACTGCTTTTCAATTAACCTGTATGAGCTATTTCTCAAAAACTAACAAAATATGCTAGGCACCATTGGCTCATGCTTACACTCCAGCTACTGAGGAGGCTGAGAGCTGAGGGTTGCTGTTTGAAGCCAGCCCTACCAGTAAGACTGTGAGCCTGTTATCACCAAGTAACCAGTCAAAAAAAAAAAAAAGCCTCTGAGTAGAGCTGTGGCTCATGTGGTAGAGCACTAATCTTGATTTTAAAAAAGTAAAAATTCAGACCACTCCCAGGCCCTGAATTCAAGCACCCAACAGGCACAACATACTCTAAAATGAAACATGTAAAGATACACGCAAACCTAATTCAATAATTAATGAAACAGAAAAAGACTCAGGGTCCATCATGATACCCTAGTATGAATGAGCAAAGTTGAGCAAATGCTAAACATGGCGTGTTTTCCCTGCTCAGGCGAGGCCAGCCAGGTTTAGTAAGGTTCCACAACGAATGAGGCCCCACAGGACTCCTGCCCTTACAAGGAGACCATTTTCCACCAGAGTGGGACCTTCCTGGAAGTGACCACCTTCCCCTGAAACCATGTCTATCCTCAGCCGAAGCCTTGGGAGGCAAGTTCCTCTGTTGGAACTTTCTGGAGAATGGAGCCAAGTTCTTTTTCTGGACAGCTCGAGAATTTGAGGATATTTGGATACTTCTCCACTCTGAAGCTTCTTTGCAGTTATCCTACTCATATTTATACCATATGGCACCAATGAGACGCTCAAGTAAACATTCTTTGCACACCATTTTACTAACTCAGTTCTTTAGTATTTATTAAGACTAACATGGGCTGGGCACTGGAAAACCTGTAGCATACAATTCTTTCATTAAAACTTTGACTCTGAAGACCATAATAACATACCTCTTAACTAGCGTCATTCTATGGCAGTGATTATAGACTTAATTCCTTAGATGCTGTATTAGTTCTAGAGAGCTCCATGCAGTATTGCTAATCATCAAGAGGCGCTTCTCTTTCTATTTTTGATGGAGTAGGTAACTTAGGCTGGAAGCACTTAAAGACCTTCCAATCCTAAACTACTCATTAACAGTGGAGCCAGACTTTCCAACAATTCTGATCCTCCAACTGAGTCCTTTCTACTGGCTACACCAATGCTACCTAAGTGGGGGGAAATAACCAGCATACTATTTTAGACACATTATGAATATGGCACTATTTATGTTACTGGTATTTACTCCAAAACATTTAAGTGCAAAAATCTTTAAGAACATGGATAAGCAGTGCTGATTTGTAAAAATTTAATGAAGGTCATTAAAAATAATGCTGGCTGCTAGAAAAAATTGGAAGAGAAAATGCCGAGTGTACCAAATCCTACTTTACCTAGCTGAAACTAACTCTTTTGAACGTATTTTCTCTGACCTAAGTGTCTATTCAAGAGCATAGTCTTTCCCTTGCTAAAATAAATTAGGTGAGTCTTTCAAGGGAGTACATTTATATATATATATATATAATTATTTTCAAACCTTCACAACATAGTTACTCTGCATGCTGATTTCCTTTCTATTTCACATTATAAGATCGAACATTGAGTGTCTGGGGGAAAATTATTTAACTTTTACAATATTTGTACTAAATTTAATATTAATAAAAAGGGGAAAATCATCTCAAAATTCGAACAACGTTTTTACTGCAAACACTACTTGCAGAAAAAGAGCTCTTCAATTTAGCACCTTTTAAAAGAGATTTTATAAATGATGATACAGTATGTTAAATTAATCCTTCTTTTACTCTCACATTCTCTGCCCTCTCAACCCCTATTATTCAATAGCTTTCACTGAGTTTTGTTTTGCCATCTTCATTCTCAGATGCAATATGTTTCAGTATTGTTCAACCTGTAACATTCTCTACCCACACGTGGTGTACTTTGTACATATCTTTTAAGGATAAGAAAGCTGAGGCAAGTCATGAGGCTAGGAGAGATGGGGAGAATGAAGGAAGGGGATGCATTGTACTCAACTGATATGGTGAATACAACTCCTTTGTACAAAGACTTCAAGATTTAAAAAAAAAAGAATTACAGTATCTCCATTTAACAAAATATAACAGAATGTAAACTTCCGTGTCCTATTATTAAAATAAATTGTTTTACAAGGCCAAATTTGAAGGCAAGAATGACATTTGGAATCCTTGAACCCAACCCCATTATCTAATAGATACAGACAATAGCGGTATCAGCTAGAATGAACCAAATCACCTCCTATTGGAACACGAGTTCATTGAGATCTGTTTCCCAACTCTCCATAGAACTCTGATACAAATGTGCTATAGAGGAAGACACAAGGGAGACAGACCAGCTCAGAAACAAACTGCATGTGAATTATGTGGCATTATTAGGAAGAGCAATATAACCAGTACTAGCACAGCTTCTGATCTACCTGGAGGATTTAAGAGAATGCTTATCATTTCAACTTGACGTCTGTGTAGGTCATTAAGGCTGGGTAGCCATTTGACAGGCAGACATGAATGGGGAAGATTCCAGGAAGAAGAGACAGAGACAGAAAAGCAGGAAGAAAACAAGTTTCTAGAAACCAGGAATTCCTATTGCTGAATGCTATAAGTATTAGGAAAATTTTAAAAAGGCTGGGGTCAACTTGGGCTCCTTCCATAAGGCAGTGGAGAAGAGGTATTTAAGCATAAAATCTACATTTTAGAAGTGTCCCAATGTGCAGGGTGCTGGTGGCTCATGCCTGTCTGTCATCCTAGCTACTCAAGAGGCAGAGCTTTGAGGATCATGGTTTAATGCCAATGAGGACAAGAATGTCTCTTAAAGAGTCTCATCTCCAGTTAACTACAAAACAAAAAGGAAAACAAACACCTGGATGTGGCAGTGTGGTTCACAGTGACAGAGGACTAGCCTTGAAAAGAAAGGAAGAAGGGCTGGGAATATGGCCTAGTGGTAGAGTGCTTGCCTTGTATACATGAAACCATGGGTTCGGTTCCTCAGCACCACATACATAGAAAAAAGCAAAAAGTGGAGCAATGGCTCAAGTGGTAGTGTGGTAGCCTTGAGCAAAAAAAAAAAAAAAAAACTGCGGGCAACTTTGCTCAGGACCTGAGTCCAGGACTGGCAAAGGAACGAACTAAGGAAGGAAGGAAGGAAGGAAGGAAGGAAGGAAGGAAGGAAGGAAGGAAGGAAGGAAGGATAAAAGAAAGAGAGTAAGTGAGAGAGAGAGGAAGAGAGTGAATGAACTCAGGGACAGCACCTGCGTTCATGCAACACAAACAATAACAAAAACAAAGAATCAACAAAGTGCTAGTTTTCCAATAAGAGATTAAACATTTGTTAGAAATATATTCCTTACTTATTTTTTAAAAGCCCCTCGCATTTGAATTTTTAAATTTAGCTCAAATGAGCAAAGCATCAGGCAGAACTTCATAGGTCGTATTTAAAAAGATCACATTGGCACTGAACTACATTGAGCTCCTACATCATCATCAGTATAGAGAAAAGGAGTCTAACCTTACTGTTGGGGATTATTATGGCCTGGGAAAGACTGCCCTTCCACCAGCCTTGGGACAATAGAAGCCCCTCCCACCTTTTGACCTCCACCCCTTGGGAGGTGAACACGTGTGTGCCACCATGATGGGATTGTCCCGCCCACAAAGGGAAGTTTCGTGATGTCACTTGATGAACGTGACCCCTAGCCTATGACTGACCCTTTGGCCAGCCCCCTTTCTTTCCCGCCATTACTTCTATATAAGTGCCCTTCCATATTAAAGTCTTTGAGATGCTTTTCACCACCGCAGCGTGTCCCTGATGCCTTCCTTTTCGCCTCCGCCCTTGGTAACATGTGGGAGGACTGGGGGGAGGGGAAGCTTCAGCAACCCGTCCTCTACTTAGCGTTTGCCCATGTGAGCACGCCTTTGGCCTTCCGCTGGCGGAGGGCCAGGCTGGGTGCTCTTTCATAGAGTTTGTGGTTACCATTCTCCCCGTGGGGGGAGAAAGGGGGTGTCCAGAACCCCAACATAAATGGCGCCCGAACGGGGACCGAATTGTACGGCCGAGAAGTTCGGGGTACAGTATCCCCACAGATTGCTAAGTAGGGTTTTAGAGGAGGGTCCTGCCCTTCCAGACGGGGCAGAAGCATGGAGACATGGGCTCGCGGGACGCGGCGCCAGAGAGTTGCCCCGCCGTGGCGATTTGGCGCCGGTCGGCGGAGGCAGCGGGGCGCGCTTCCCGCGGAAACATGTCAGTGGAGCAGTGGGGCCGGAGCAAGAGGAATGCGACCCCGGGCTGGGGTCGGTTAGTTCTGCTCTGTGCGCCCCGGGCCAGACGGCGGTCCCGGCACCCGCAGTGGTGCTTGAGAAGCAGTGGGTGGCCGAGCGCCGGAGCGGTTTGGCTTGCGCGGGCTGAGCGTGAGTACACTGTGCTCCGCGCCACCCCGGGTTTGCGAGGTGCGTGGGCTGGGGCTCGTGTGGCCCCGGGCGGCACCAGGCGTCTTTTGCGGTAGCATTGCACGGCATGGCGGAAGCGCGGTTCCGCCATGTGGGAAGCTGTGGCATGGCAGCGGCAGAGCGTTGGGGATGGCTGCTGCTTTGGCAAGGCTTGTATTTACAATGGCTGGGCTGGAGCCAGTGCGGCCCCAGCCCGCGGATGGAAAAAAAAAAAAAAAAAGGCGTGGTGTGCAGTTTAGACCATGGGACGGTGTCCCGCTGGGGTGCGCGGGCGGCAGCGGCGGCTGCAGCCCGGCAAACTGCTTTATGCCCGCCGATGGTCGTTAAGCTCAGAAATTCGGGTGAGTTGGTTGAATCCTGATTTCTCTGACTTAACACACACGTGGAGCACAATGGGGTGCGCCATATTGGAGGCGGGGCCCCACCCATTCCCCCCATGTGAGGGGCGTGCCAGGCTCGCCTGGGCTGGCCGATTGCGCTGCAGGTGAGAGAGGCAAGCACCCCGCTGTGCTTGCCTGCACGTTCTCTCTGTGTCAGACTCACAGCTGCAGACGGGGTTGGAGCCAGGAAAGTCTGAAGTTATGAACTAAAATGGAATATTGAAAGGAAAACAAAGAGTTTTGATACAGCAATAGGTAATTTGATTAAACTTCCATGTTTACCAGTTCAAAGAGATAAAATCAACTGGAGTTTTTCTAGATGGATAAAAGGGTTTGCTTGTCCACTGTGATTTAAAAATTGTCATGTTGGGAGTGTGTAATTAAAAGGTTTCCCTTTTGTTTTTTATTCAACCACGTGGTTCTATTATGGGCAAATTAATATCATTTGCCGCTGGAATTCCAGAAAATTTAAATGGCCAATCAAAGCAATTTTAAAGAGCGCTCAGGTATTTTTGTGTGTGTGTGTGTGTGTGCGCGCGCACGCGTGTGGTTGTTGGTAAGATTTAAAGGCATAACAATAGGTTTCCATCCCGGTGTTCGATGGAGATAAAGGTGCCTATAAAAATTTCCATAAGGTTCAAATATGCAACATGTGGTAAAAGTTCACCAGTATGTTATTTTATATTCAGTGTGTTTCCATAAGGTTCAAATATGCAGCATGTAGTAAAAGCACAATGGTATAAAATCAGCATGTTATTTTATACCCAGTGTGTTAAAAGTTAAGTGTGCATGTAGCCTTAACAACTCTTTGGCATAAATTAAGATTTTACCTTCCCATTTTCTCTCCTGTGTTCTCATAAACTCTCAAGATCAAGAAATTGAGATTGCTTCATACAAATGTGACTATTAACCTCAACTTTCCTGACCCAGGATTAATATGTTGCTTTATAGGATACAGGTGGACAGATGCTAGCCGCATGGACGGTGGCAGCTCCTGGATATAGGAAGATGCCACCACAGTCTGTTCCCGAACTGCCTTGTTTCACTACTAATGATTCTTTGCTCTCTCTCCCATTGGAAGCTGCTCGAATGATTTATGAGCCTTGAGTAGGATGTGAATAGTTCCATCTTAACAGTTACTCCAGGTTAAATCACCATAGTTATGTTAGTGGTCACAGCTAGCCAGGTAAAATTTTGGGATTAAGAAAGTCTTAAAATTTTGTGATTAAGAAAGTCTTTGAATTTTGTGATTAAGAAAGTCTTTTCACCCTGCTTAAACCAGAAGGGCATCGATATACCAGAGCCAGAAGTGCTGAAAAATTTTTGAACACTCTAACCAATCTATATAGAAATTTTGCAGGCAACCCAGAGCAAGATGTGAGCAAGAGATACCACTACAGCTTTGCCTCGAGTTCCCCATCGCATGGCATGGAACTTGCCAAATGGGGATGAGGGACGCAGCCACTTCCGAGACTGAGGATTCCACAATGCTTTAACCCTTTGCCCTTGGCTGTCATTTATCTGTGTTCTCTTTCACTTGCCAGTGGGATTCAATGGCGTGATTCAAGTTGATGGCATGTAAATCTCATGTTTTCTAAGTGTTATAGCCAAACCTTCACAAGCAGTTTTTGGTCAGTTCTCAACGGGTTACAAATGGATTATCTCTGTTGTGTTTTTTCCTTGTTGCTCAATTGGGAATAAAAAGGGCTTGTAGGACTATGACTCCCTGGATAGTTCAAAGCCAGCCCGGGCAAAAGGAAAAAATTTCTCCAAAATCCCACCTCCCAGTTAAACAGCAAAGAGCCAGATTGAGAGCTCAACCACAGAGAGCGAGCAAAAGGCTGAAGCAGCACCGTGACTCAAGTGGTAGAGCACTAGCCTTGAGCGAAAGTGCTCATGGACAGTGCTCAGGCCCCGAGTTCAAACGCGGATGGAAAAATGCAATTCCAGCCACAAACGTTGAAATTCCTGGGACTTAGCCAGTCCAGGAAACGGAAAGGTGGAGTGGAGTGAGAGGAGAATGGTGCCATATTATCCTAAAGGGAGCTGCCTTGTTTCACCCTTTCAAAATGGATCAGAGCCGGGAAATCGAGAGAGATAATTCCTGTCCATTTTCTTCTTTTTTGCCAGTTGTATATAGGTGTATATATATATATTTATTTATTTTGCCTCTGACTGGCTATGCCAAACCAGTTTTCTATCATTAACCACTTCTTTCAGTCGTTTCTCCTTACTCGTTCACTTTATAATTGGGTTTATGCTCCAAAAGGGAACTGTTCCTGGCTTATGCCCAGGGTGTGTTCTATGCCATTCATGCCAACCAGCTCTGAGAACTTGTCGATACTTTGCCTGACCTTTTCAAAAGTGTCTTTTGACAGAATAACATCTCTTGCTGAGATCACCAATGGGGAATTTGCCGTTCACAGTCGTCACCCTAACACAGGCCTGAACCCTGGAGGCACCAGCCTTGGAAACTTCTGGGTATGCCCAAAGACTCAGGGGGGGCTGGAGAAAACCATAGCGCTCTCTGGCCCTAGTGACCATACTCATGGTAATGATGGGGACTTTTTGCCGGCTACACCGGACTGCCAGGCTGACCAGGGGCCCTTGATTTACGTCGCCCCCTTGACAGCAGGAAGTAGCTACAGAAGACGAGACCTCCATCCATACTCCCTGCCTGGTGGCCGCCGGTGTCATAATTTTAAAAAAACAAAAGGGGGAGGTATTCCCCAGGATTAATTAAGGATTCCCTAGGATTAATTAAGGATTAGTTATGCTTATGTTAATTATCCAGAAATTTTAAATCATCCCGAATCAGTGTGGGATGGAGTACAGTATATGTGTTTTTCCAGATTGGAAAATTAAACCCAGAGCACCCACTCTGGAGAAATGTTTTCTTGTTTTCTCCAGGAAAAGGAGGACCGTGTTGGACTTCTGCTCTCCCATGAAAATATGGAAAGTAGGACTGCCTACGGTAGGAGGCAACCAAGCTTCCTTTCCTTGTCTGCTTTCTAGATTCCTTCTTGAGCATCTCATGGCTCATGGAAAGTAGGACTGCCTACGGTAGGAAGCAACCAAGCTTCCTTTCCTTGTTTGCTTTCTAGATTCCTTCTTGAGCATCTCATGGCTCAATGTTTTGCTGTGGCAATACTGCCTACAGCGTCACACAAAGAAACCAAAGGAATTTTGCACCATGCTTCTCCTTTCCTCTCCCCCTGCTGCTAGACTTGGGGAGTCCCGTTGGAAAGAAAATAGGAGCTGAGGGTATTGACACTCAACCCCAATGTTTTATGATAGAAATGTTTAAAAAAGTAAATGCAAAGGTTTAACACCTTGGCTTCAATGTTTATATAAAAGAATGTTTTACTAATCACTTATGTTTGAGTTATCAGCTACTGTGAACTGCCGGGAATGCCAGAGTTTCAGCTTCTACCTCAACAACAAAAGAGGGCTGCTGTCTGCACCTTCCTGCACTTGGCAGAAACCAGCTGAGGATTCTGACTTCTGGACATAGCCAGATGGATGGACCCTTACCTACCCCTCACCCCAGTTTTGTGGAAGGGGCCCCACAGATCTTATGTCAGCATTTGCCTTATGCCCACACATGCCATGTGTTTACAGCATCCCCTGCTTATTGAAAAAAACAAAAAGGGGGAGATGTTGGGGATTATTATGGCCTGGGAAAGACTGCCCTTCCACCAGCCTTGGGACAATAGAAGCCCCTCCCACCTTTTGACCTCCACCCCTTGGGAGGTGAACACGTGTGTGCCACCATGATGGGATTGTCCCGCCCACAAAGGGAAGTTTCGTGATGTCACTTGATGAACGTGACCCCTAGCCTATGACTGACCCTTTGGCCAGCCCCCTTTCTTTCCCGCCATTACTTCTATATAAGTGCCCTTCCATATTAAAGTCTTTGAGACGCTTTTCACCACCGCAGCGTGTCCCTGATGCCTTCCTTTTCGCCTCCGCCCTCGGTAACATGTGGGAGGACTGGGGGGAGGGGAAGCTTCAGCAACCCGTCCTCTACTTAGCGTTTGCCCATGTGAGCACGCCTTTGGCCTTCCGCTGGCGGAGGGCCAGGCTGGGTGCTCTTTCATAGAGTTTGTGGTTACCATTCTCCCCGTGGGGGGAGAAAGGGGGTGTCCAGAACCCCAACACCTTACATTTCTTTTTTTTTTCAGAAAATAGAAAATGCTGTCAAGATGATATCCTCTCAAATAATTGTTACTTCTAAATGGGCATAATTAGTTGGTTGAGAGCAGTCATGATTGACCTAGTAGTTTTCAATGTTATCAAAAGTTCTAAAGGCCATCTTTGATCAGCAAACTTTTTTTAGAATAATCCTCACAGCTACCATGTGCCTTATAATTAGAAAGACACCATCACCTCCACTTGGAGTAGCCAGCAGCCTCTCTATGTGTTTTCCTTTTCGTTTTTTTGTAATAATTGCTTATTTATTGTCAAAGTGATGTACAGATGGGTTACAGTTTCATACATTAGGCTATGTTTTCTTATATGCAAATTATGATTTCAACACTTACCCGATCTAATATTCAGGTTGTTCTAGCAATGAAATGAGATAATTAATGTAAGATCAATTAGCAATTTTTAGAAAGCTGAGCTGTATGAAAGCTCACACCTCATTGTTGGATCCTCAGAATTCATAGCATCTAGGACCATACAACTCATTAAATTGTGTTTTACATCATACTTCCTCATATACATATTGGGCCATCTTATTTTTTTAATTGTCATTTCAAGGGTTCTACTCATCTATTTTTTAAAAAAATCCTCATGACCAAAATGTGCCCTCTAATTCTCTAATTCTGTAGGAATAATGTAGTTTGCTGCATACAAATTACTGTCATCACATATTTCTAAGCTGTGTACATTGAACATAACAAAACAGGTTAAAATTAAAACACATGATTTAGCCAGGCACCTGGGGCTCATGCCTGTAAACCTGGTTACTCAGCAAGCTGAGATCCAGAGGATCAGGGTTCAAAGCCAGCCCAAGCAGTAAAGTCCAAAAGACTCCATCTCCAATTAACCAGTGAAATGCTGGGCTAGATGTGTAAGTGGCAAAGTAGCAGCTGAGCGGGCATACATGGCAGGATGAAGCCTTGAATTCAAACCTTGTTACTACAGGTGGTGTGAGAAGAGAGGAGAGGAGAGAGGAGGAGAGGGGACAGAAGGGGAGAGGAGGGGAGGGGAGGAGAGGAGAGGAGAAGAGAGGAGAGGAGAGGAGAGGGGACAGGAAGGGAGGGGAGGGAAGGGGAGGAGAGGAGAGGAGAAGAGAGGAGAGGAGAGGAGAAGAGAAGAGAGAGTGCCCAATACATGGTTTAATAAGATTCTAATAGTTCAGGACTTATTTTTGTAGCTTTAGACTGATTTACAGAAGGAAAAGGCTTTTCACAAGTGAATGAACAATTATAGAAAGCAAATTGCTGTCTTCCACATAATAAACACATAAACATATTTCCATGTAATATTTTACATCAACATGACTGTTTACCTAGAAAATATGTCAAAATACTTGACTTAGGAAAAACAGTCCATCACTTAAAATATTGTAAATTATCTTTCCAATCAGATTTTAAAACAAAAAAAAATAGCTGCTAAGTGCCAGTGGCTCACACCTGTAATCCTAACTTCTCAGGAGTCTATGAGCTGAGAATCACAGCTCAAAGCCAGCCAGGCAGGAAAGTTTGTGAGACTCATCTCCAAATAACTACCAAAAAAACTGGAAGTGGACCTATGGTTCAAATGGTAGACTACTAGTCTTGAGCACAAAAGTACAAGGACAGCACCCAAGCCCTGAGTTCAAGCCTCAGGACTGGCACAATGAACAATTCATAAATAGACCCAAGATGTTAGAATGGCAATGTGGCTTAGCAGCAGAGTGCTTGCCTAGCATGCATGAAGCCCTGGGTTCCATTCCTCCCCACCACATAAACAGAAAAAGCTGGAAGTAGTGCTGTGGCTCAAATAGTAGAGTGCTAGCCTTGAACAAAAGCATCTCAGGGACAGTGCTAAGGCTTTGATTTCAAGCCTCAGAACTGGCAAAAAAAAAAACCCCACAACATTACATTAAGTATATGTATATAAGCCCCTGGAAATACTACTGGGAAATCATATTATATATATAATCTGAAAATAATTACTAAATGAATTAAGTTAGCGTAATGAATATTTAATTAGGTCAAGAACCTAAATGCTTGCATACAGTACTTAGAAATTTTCTAAGCACACTCTGCTGTGAATCTGTTTTATAATGTTGTACAGTAATATGGTAATACTATCATAATATTATAGCTGATTAATATTCTCTATGAATTTTTTAGTAAGTGCCACCACAGTAGAGCAGCTAAATAAATATTACCACAAGTAATTGAGACCATGAGTGACAGGTGATTGAACTGCTCTTTGTGTTTAAATTACAAAATGAGTTTTCACACAGAAGGAGAAGGGATGGAATCACGGGAGGGGCCCGGAGAAGTTATCTACCAACTCTTTCCAAGTGACTATGTTAGGAATTATAAACATAGCCAAAAAACAGGAGAGGAAGTAAAAATCAACCTCCCCGCACCATCAAGGCCTTAGGAATCGAGTGCTGCATATTGTGTAATGATTGAGTATTGTGTAAAGATCCCCATGGAATAAGCCATGTGCCCTTGGCCCTGAGAAAGGCCCCTGTGAGCTCTTCCCAGGGACCATAATCCTGTCATTCCTTTCAACCCTGACAAGGAACCGGCCTTGAACTGACAGCAATCTGTCACATGGTTGTCATCCCCAACCACATTTCCTCAGACCTTTCACAGGGTTGAGTTCGAGGTGACCAACCCTATTGTAACAAAAAGATCAGTGTGTCCAGGCCCAAAGCAAGACAGAGATGTGTGATGCCCTTTGTAACATCTGACCACCCAAGAGAGAGACCGTGAATGAGGCCAAAAACAGAATCCGCAGAGGAGCCTGAGGGAATAGAAGCTGACCAGAGACCAGATCTGCCTCTGCTCGCAAACAAGTGGTCTTTATGGCAAAAGTTATTTTTCAAAAAACTCATGATGATTCTGTCTCCTGTATTCTATTAAAAAATTCCAAGAAATACCCATTTTTATTCAATCCCAGGCAAAATTTCACATAGCCTGCAATGTCAAGCTGATCTCCAGAAAGTTTATTTAAAAGGCCAGTCATGCATAAGGGATGTACAGTAACAATGGCGTAGATGTTGGCCACCCATCAATCTACTAACAAAATGCCAAAAGACTTTGTACAGCGCCTTGAGCAAGTAGTCATGGGACTGTTTCCTTTCCCTTCCTTCAACATTTCCTTCAACACACTGGGAAAAATACAGATCCATCTCTTCTTTCCTCCATATACCCTGCTTCTCCACACACCTGCTGACATCGCAATGTCATTATAAGTTCTCACAGATGATCAACTGTCAACAAAATACTTTGCGTGTGCCTAGCACAGGCTTGACACATAATTGGTACTTAAGATTGTACTTATCGTGTGAGTCTTTTTGGAGGGATGGGTGCATTTCTTACACAAGCGGGTTTTATTGAACATGCTGAGCAAGAAACATCCCATTTTAAAAAGTCAGCGAGATCTCAAAAGACTAGAATAAGCTAAGGAAGGGAACATTCTGGACTTTAGAAGTTGTTTCAAGATGGAAGTTAGTTAAGTGTGGTCTAGGCAAGAACTGATCTCTACTACTAACTGCTGAATTCTATC
Source organism: Perognathus longimembris pacificus (assembly GCF_023159225.1). Lineage (NCBI taxonomy): Eukaryota > Metazoa > Chordata > Mammalia > Rodentia > Heteromyidae > Perognathus > Perognathus longimembris. Next base: position 6,245 of record NW_025959297.1, on the reverse strand, counting down.
AAGGATGATGACGCCAGCAAATAAAAGGAAATTATGTGACACAACTATGTGTGTGGTGGAGGACTTCTTATTTTCAATAGAGATTTATTCCCTACTCACTTCCACTCTTGGACCAGAGTTCTGTTTGGTAAGAGAAATGAACTACCATATATTAGCAAACATTGTCAACATTTCCTCAATATGGTGTCTCACCCAAAATTCTTCTTTATCAGGCAGATTTTCTGTTTTCGTGGCTTGCCACCCTCTAGAATGGTTCTTCTTTGCCAATATTTCCTCTAAAACTCAACAAAAATGCCATGTGGATGATTCAAACCTTGCCTTGCACAATAGAACTAACACCTGCCATGCTCCTGGAATGACACTTTGAGCCCAACAATACCCATGGCCTTCATTTTCGCACCTTTCCATTCACCCTTCCGAAAAGGATGCCTGGCGATGTCAAAAGGATGAGAACATCTTTATTCTCAAGTGCCATTACATTCAATTAGACAGGAACTCAAGTATAATATCCTTGATCATCACCCATTCATAGTAATTTAGAGCTTTTCTTTTGAGTCTAAAGTTGCAACAGTCGTTGCAAGATAATCAGCCTGATTGAAAGACAGAAGGCTAAAAAGGGGCAAAACAGAACTGGGAAAGGAGCAATCTTAACCAACTTATTCAGTTTTGAAATTTTTAATTGACTCTTCTGAAAGAGTTAGCAGCCAATATATATTTGGCCTACAGGTAAATATTAGAACACTATCCCAGGAGAACTTAGGTTTCATATGTCTCCAATGACAAATAAAAAGGCTTGGAAATTATTAACACATAGGTCACAAGAAAATTTCAGCCAGGCATTAGTTGTTCACACCAGTACATTTAGCTATTCACGAGCTTGAGGTCTGATGATCACAGATCAACAGCTAGTCTGAGCAGGAAAGTCTGTGAGACTCTTATGTCCAATTAACCACCACAAAAGCACAAGTGGCACTGTGGCTCAAAGTGATAGAGTACTGGACTTGAACAAAACAGCTCAGAGAGAATCCCAGCCCCGAGTTCAAATCCTATGACTGACAAAAAAAAAAAAAGGACAAAAGAAAATTTCACTCAGTAGTAAACACCTTAGGGTCCTTTCAGAAAACCCAATTCAGACAGCATTTCTACATATCAGCTTCTGATTTCACAGTCCAGCCCATGAATTTTCTGGCCCAGTTATTATTGTATTATTATAGTTACTGTATGACTTGCATGTGAATGTATTTCTCATCTTTGACCATTGAAATATGTGCTATTATTTCAATGAGCTTAAGCTGAATCAACATACAAGGTCAGGCCACACTTCTACAGCACAGTAATAGTTCTTGATCCATATAATTTTAAAGCCCTATAATCTATGAGTCCTAGCGCATACACCTATGTGACTTTAGAAATGTTCAGTGATTGGATCCTCTCTAGCATTCACATTTCCTAGATGTTGAAATGGAATATTAAAATAAGAAAGTTTTGGCAGCCTCCAAGAAAAAAGGTTGAGTGCCTCAAGCTATTAATTTTTATTGAATTGAGCCCTTTAATTGCTTGGGTGTTGGAGAATTAAAGTCTCCAACCAGTGGAAAAATTTAGCCCCAGCACGGTTACTCTGATGCCTCATTAGCACACTAATAGGCCCTTGGGAACACATTCCCTGTTTTAGTCCATCAGCCTGGAATTGGGGAAGGACTAGTGATTTTTCTTTTACTTCCCAAGAGAATTTTTACTGCAATTGCACTTTTAATTTGCGCCTGCGCTACATGTTTCATGTGTCTTTGTCCTTGTTTGATTAGTTGTGTTTCGTGTGGAGTGCTAAATTGGGAAAAAAGTCCTCTGGTGGGCGGCCTCGGCAGGTTGATTGCCAGGGGATGGAAATCTCCACTGGGGAGGATCCCCCTGAGAATTTTCAGGGCCCTATGGACTTTCCATCACTCTGGCTGGCAGCTTGTGGACGCTGGACATGCCATTCAAGGCGTAAAAGCCTCTGTTTCTATGTTCTGTTTTGTCTTGACTAGTTTTGTCTTTGAGATTGGCACCAGTTTTAAACATAAACTTTTGTTTCCCTTATTTCTGTTGTCCATTTACATGTCTATGGGCAAAACATTTACTAGGTACTGTGTCTCCTTCTGCAAGAAGGCAGAAAAAGTGCAGGCTGCTAAGAGCTGAGTTCAAACAGCTGGCTAGGCTAATCTTAGCCTGAGAGTAAACACTAAGAGTCAAGTGCTAGGTGGACTCAGTAATACTCCAGGGGACCCCAACCCAGTTATCTTCAGTGTTTAGTATGCTAAGATACTTTGCTAAAACTAATAGTTCCTAGCGAATAAGACTAAACAGTGCTAAAATCATTCATTAAAGGTTTTGTTTTAAGTTTTGGTCATTACAAGAGTAAGATTGGAAAATATACCTTTTGCCACTAAAAAATGTACGGCTGATAGTTGTTTGGACTGCTTTTAAGTTCTGTTTACATTAATACCTACATATGTGAATGTATGTATGTGTGTGTGCTCGCACACAAATGTATGTGGGTGTGAATGTGTTCAAGATTAAAAATGTATGATGTAAAAATAGGTTAGTTTAACTTTAAACTTCAAAAGATCATTGAATTTGGGCATTACCAAAAGCTTTAAAGGATTATTTATTTTAAAAGTAACTATAGTTAAAAATTCTTTAATTCATGGTTAAAAATAAATAAATAAATAAATAAATAAGAACTTAGCATGGGCCCTTGAACCTATCCTCAGTAGTGAGGGGTAAACTGATAAAAGTGCAGTTTAGCCAATCCACGTGATGGGACAGCCGTAGGGTGGCGTCCATTCATAGTGGGAGAGGGCAAGCTGGCCCCAAGGCAGTTCATCAAGCTCTAAGGAGTAGGGTGGAGATAGGCCCATTCTATAGGACAGGCCAATGGAGGCCTTTCTTTTATTTCTTTTGTTTTCAGGTATAAACATTGGAAACCTCAGGGTAAAATGTATGATTTGACTGATACTTCTAAAACTGCCCCTTAGGATGGATTAAAATTGGAATATCTTAAAGGAGAGTTAAAAGTTTATTTACCTGATATAACTCGATTTCTGTACAGGTTTGCAATTTGGATGTATCAAAAAGGCAAATATGCTAACTCTGAAATCTCATGGTTATAATTCTGGGGCACACTGCTAAGTGTACTCTTGTTACAATTGTTTTGGGTATCAATTTAATGAATCAGGTACTAAATTTTTTAAGTGTATACTGTAATGTAACAGTAAGATGAACTATCTTAAGTCACATATAATCAGGTAAATATTTTAAAGTATATAAACTAATGGGGGATAGAAGTACACAACTTTCATTAACTCTCTGTATATAGGAAAATGGCTCTTTTAAAGCAGACAACCAGGAGGCAATGTGCCCCCTGGGCTTCAGTTTTTCTATGCAAATACAGGCTGAGGTAAAGTTGTGAAACCCTCTACTTTAAAAGGTTTTAGAATGCCTTTCTAGATAAGAAATTTGGAAGTGAAAAACAAGCAGCATGAAGCAATGGGTGATACCTAGGCTCCAGATTTCTTTTAATACAACCAGGCTTGGTAAAAGACTTGAGATCAAAAATGTATTCTGAGATATGAAATTTAAAATGTTTGTTTTAAGTTGGATATAGGAAAACGATGGCTATCAAGATGATTGTTTAATTACTACTCCAGTTTGTTTTACAGGTTTTCAATAAAATGATTTATTATTTGCTGCACCTGATAAAAATATTGTATCAAAATTGTTACAAATTTTGCCTTTAGACTTTCAACAGTATAATTTAATAATTGCCCCTGATAAAATTCATTTAAACAGAAGAACCATTTAAGTATCTGGGATATTTAGTTAAAAGACAAGTAATTACCCCCCAATTAATAAAAATTTGTACTAAAGAGTTTAAAACTCTTAATAATTTTCAAAAGTTACTAGGGACATCAATTGGCTTTGCCCTTCAACCTATTTTCCATTCTTCAAGGAGATTCGGATTTATGTAGCCCTCAAAAATTGACACGTCAGGAACTGCTCCTAATAAAATTTGGCAAATGGATGTAACACACATCCCTGAATTTGGCCGCTTACAATATGTGCATGTATCCATTGATACACATTCTTCTTTTATTTGGGCAACACCTCTACCAGGGGGAAAAAGGGACTCATGTCATTCAACATTTACTAGAAACATTCACAGTCATGGGGATTCCTTCTCAAATAAAACTGACAATGCACCAGCTTATTCCAGTAAACAAGTACGAAAAGTTTTAGAATTTCATAACATTTTTCATGTTACAGGAATTGAATACAATCCTCAAGGTCAAGGTATAGTAGAAAGAGCTCATTATACATTAAAAACACAAATTACAAAACTAAGAGGGGGAGTATGGATAGTACTGAGGGATATGCAACTTCTATGAAAAGTATTTATAAAACAGCCCCTGCTGTCATTGCAGAAGCATTATTTGTCCTTAACTTTTTAAATTTGTCTCAAGGAGATGTTTTAGCAAGAGCTGAGCGACACTTCCTAGCTCCGCCTATGCAAAACAAACAGCAGCCGGTTTGGATTAGATTGGGGGTTGGGCTAGATTGGGTCCCCGGGGAGTTGTTAACCCAGGGGCGAGGGTATGCTTATGTTTTCTACAGAAGACAGCCCATCTTTCTAGCACCTGCTCCAGTGGATCCAGCAACAAACACCCCTCTGTCCATCAAGGGGGTGAGACATTCTCATTCAAGTGATAAGGCCATTCAAATGGACAGGTGTGCACTGGTAACCTGTAGGGGCTACATCAGAGGTAATGTATTGGGCCTATATTTCTAACCCTCCTTTATTACATCCATATTTATGGACAAAAGCCCCTGTCTCTGTTTTTACATCTATTCCTAATTTACTCTCTCCCTCTATGGGTCTGGCATTCCAGTCTTTCCTATGGAAGAGGAAAGATCATTTAACTTCTCTTATTCTCAGTTCTCTAAAGCTATCTGTCAAGGCCGTTCCCCATGTTACCCTTTTAGATATCAATATTGGATTCAGCATGGAGGTTCATATAACTCCAGTAGAACTCGGCTGATTAGACTGTCTTCCTGGTCTGTGGGATCTCATACCTATAAATTAGATAATTATGCTAGCCCTGCTGGCCTGCCTAAATGTGACAATTTTACTTATCTGAACCTGAACTTTACTGAAAGACATTGGGAAAAGTTGTCGAGGAAGTTTTCCAACTATTTGGAATACATCCCAGCATACTTGGTATGATTGGGGACCTTTTGGTGTGTGGTTGAAAAACTGCACTGAATATAACTCATCTTGTGAACCTACTTTATCTATGAACATGTCCAATGCCATGTCTGCTAAACAGTTTTTAGGGTGGTTTGGAGCAGGCTTTAGTGACCCCCGGCCTGCTCTCGCCCATGGAGACAGGCTATTTCCTCCACAACGTCATCTCTGGAAATTAGCAGCTTCTCTGGCTCCCGTATTGCTGGCCAATGGAACTTACTCAGGATCTAAAAGGTCCTCGGCCTCCTACAACTTCACAGTTGTAAAGACCTACAATATCTCTGCTTGTGTTCATTTTCCCACAAGTACTGATGGTCGGCCCCATAAACATAACAAAGAATGCCATTACCTGCATAAATTGTAAATTGTATACTTGCTTGAATAACAATGTCACCTTTAATTTTAGTCAAGATAGGATCATGATTTTAACCCAGCGCAACTCCCTTTGGGTTCCTGTTCGCATGCATCGTCCCTGGGCTGGAGGACCTGTACAAGGATTGGTAATGCAGTTTTTCAAGCGGCTTCTGAGGAGGAGTCGTCGTGCCATTGGACTGATTATTGCAGGACTTGTTGGACTGATTGCCATTGCTACAACTGCAGCAGTATCCGGAGCCGCATTGCGACAATCTGTACAAACTCATGACTTTATGGTGCAGTGGCACCAGGACTCCCACAATCTGTGGCAACACCAGCTGGAAGTAAATGCCCACCTTCAAGATGAGTTAGAAGCTGTTAAAGGAGGAGTGTTTTGGCTTGGACAGAAATATCTGGCTTTACAGCAACGATTGTTTTTGACTTGCGATTGGAATTCTAGTCATGTCTGTGTAACACCTTATAAATATAATGCCTCTGAATGTGAATGGAATGATATACAAATGCTTATAGATGGAGCCCTACTAAATGGTACGTTAAGTGAACAAAGCTTGTACAGGGAGGTTTCTGAAGCTTTTCAAAAGGAATTGCC
>NW_025959296.1:0-22521 GCF_023159225.1 Perognathus longimembris pacificus | reverse complement strand
CTTCATGTTGTGGCCATCCATATATAGAAGAACAAACTAGAAGGTGCACTGTCCCAAACAACCCTCATTCTAGTCAGGCCCCTCTCCTGTACTCTGCTTTGCAATTCTGTAGCAGGAATCTAAACTCTGGTTTCCTTCCATTGCATTGGTGTTGTTTGACCTGACTTTCCCTCAGCTTGGAACTTACGCATATGGGACTCAGGTGGCAGGGCCCTGCCTTTCCAGGGCCTGCACTTAGTATTCAATCTATTGTGGAGCAGAGGGATGTTCATGACCCATAGCAAAACTCCTCCCACGTCCCATAAAGTGACATGTTGTTTCTATTAAGGGATCATTTTCTTAAGTGAAATCATGACCAGTTATGATGGCATGGAAGTACACAGAGGCCAAGTGATATGTGTTACTTTAATTACCGAAGAAGTATCTATTAGGATTCCATAATGGTTCAAAGAAGAATTTTAAGACTGAAACATTGGTTTTTTTTGTTTGTTTAGTTCAGAAGTAATTGAAATGGAATATGTAAATAGAGTCAAAGTGGACTTTTCCAAGTGAGAAAGAGAAGTCAATTGCACTTCGAAAGAAACTATATGACTATAGCAAGAAAGACATCGCCAATTAACAAATATTTATTTTCCTTTGCTATTCTCTGCTATTTATCCTGTTACATAGTAGTGGAATGAATTAGGAAGAGAGTGATGTAGAGTGCATGGTTTTCCATTGCAACACAAACTCTATCTATCTATCTATCTATCTATCTATCTATCTATCTATCTATCTATCTACCTATATTTTTGCTGTTCCCGGGGTTTGAACTCAGGCTTGGACACAGTTCCTGAGCTTTTTTTGCTTAAGGCTAGCACTCTGTCACTTGAGCAATAGCTCCACTTCCAGCTTTTTGGTGGTTAATTGAAGAGAAGAGTCTCACAGATTTTTCCTGCCCAGGCTGGCTTAGAACCTCGATCCTCAGATCTCAGCCTCCTGAATAGCTAGGATTACTGGCTACAGCCACTGGCTTCCAGCTTACTTTCCCTATAGTCTTAAACTATGTAGGAATCAACTCTTTGGTAAGCTTTTTTTCATTTTTATGTTTATATTAGTAATGATTATTTTGTCTCCATTTTCCTATCTTATGATTATTTAATTAGAAGGCAATTGTTTATTTTTTATTTGATTAGTTATTTAAAAGACAGGTCTTTGGGGCTTTATATAATAGGATCCAAAGGTAGCACTAATGTCTGTGAACCTTAAAATTATACTATCCCTTTTTTGATGACCAAAGCTCATTAGAAACTGGAGCCTGTGGCTCAGGCCTGTAATCCCAGATCCTCATGAGATTGGAGGATTGTGCTTTGAAAACCGCCCTGGGCAGGGAAATCCATGACATCCATCCTCCATGAACCACCAAAGTACCAGAAATGGTGCTATTTCTCAAGGGGTAGCATGCCAGCATGGAGTGACAAAGCTAAGGGACATAGCCCAGTCTCTGAGTTCAATTTTCAGTGCTGGCTCAAAAACCAAAACCCCACCAAAACACAAATGACCTGAAAGACTCTAGTCCCTGTGCGTAGGAACTAATAATTTGTCCTACTACTGTGAAGGGAAGAGCTTCTGAGTTCTTACAAAAACTATCTTTAAGTATTTGTGCAAAGGAGTTGCCATTTGACAAAGCAGTTTATGAATATGGCAGATCTTAACCCACCTCACCCCTTTCAATATTCTTGCCCCTCCTTCCTCTGCCCACCCTTTCCATTTTCTTACTTTTGTAGTATGTACAATGAATTCTTGACTACATTCCCCCCCTTCCCCTTCATTTGTCTCCCGCTCTCCCCTTGCCCCCACTTGATGAGCTGCTGTTTTTCACCCTTATGCTTTGGGAAGTAATCATAAGCACCACCCCCCTAACCCAGTTCTTCCTCAGAACTTTCTAGATTCCTAAGAGTGGTCATTGTAAATGTATAACACAAGAATAAATAGAATAGCAAGATATGAGAGGGTTGAAGACATGCTTTAATCATTAGACTTTGTGATTCGAATAAACAACTGTGGTTGAATAAAGACACTGCACATTCCTGTTGGATATTTCTCATAGAGTGAACACAGTGCTGTCCCAACTCTTTTACTCTATTTAAGTTTTTGGCTCATCACTGGTATTTGTTTCATTATCTAACAAAAATATCGCGTGTCTCTTGTTTGCAAAGGCTGCGGAGGAGGGAATGCTTATTCTATGTGTAGAGAGAGAAGGAAGGCTGGAGAGATGTTTGTGCTTGTGCAGAAGCCATTTTTTTTTTTAATAAACGCAGGATAGGTTGTCCACCTCCCAAATTTTGCACTACTCTTTTCGCTGCCCTAGCTTTGACTTATTTTGTTGTATGTTCTCGTTTGGTTATTTCCTTGAACATCCCATCTAATTTCCATCTTATTCATTTTTGTGTTGCAGCTTCTGACAACTGTCTTAAGTCCACACTTCTCTAGATTTTTATACCTAGCAGCCATTTGGCTTCTACTTTTCCTGGTCTCTCTCTTCCTCTCTCACTACCTGTGCCTAATGTTGAGGTTATAGTATCCAAAATAGCTCAGGCCTCAGCCACCTTGGTGTGTTCATGCTATCTGTCCCTTCCTGCCTCAGTGTCTGTACCTTTTGGCTGGTTTCACTCAGATTATGGCCAGAGAATGGCTGAAGTAAATAACAGGAAGGAAGAAAGGAAATGTATGGTGATTAGCAGTTCTTTGAGGGAAATGTTTACCTTTATTCACAAACAGTGTATGTGTTGGTAGTTTTCCTATTGCCAGAGAAAGAGAGTGTTGATTCTAAATGTTAGTTTTTAACATGAGAATCTTAAGCATTATATGTCATAACTCTAAAAAATGTTAGGTGTTTCAGAATCTTTCAAAATATTTATTGTCTTTTTTCTCCTTTATTGTCAAACTGAAGTACAGAGGGGTTACAATTTCATATATAATGCAGTGAGTACATTTCTTGTCCGACATGTTAACTCCTCCTCCCCTCCACATGCCTACCTCTTCCCTCCTGCTTCCCCTTCCACCCACGAGTTGTATGGTTGGTTTACACCAAATGGTTTTGTGAGTATTGTGTTTGGAGTTGTTTGTATTTTTATCCTTTGTCTATTGATTTTGATATTTACTTTCTCTTCCCTAGCTCTAATACACGTATATACAGTATCCAGCGTGCTCAGATGAGATACAGTGATAGTGGGGGTAAAACCACAGGAAGGGAATACGAGAGAAAATAAAAAGGGTACGGATTCATATCGCATGTTGAAAATAATTACAATAATGATATACCACTTGTTTCCATAACATGGAGCTCATTTCACTTAGCCTCATCTTAAGTGTCCATAAGGGCATAGCTATTGGGCTATTATGACTTCGGCTTTGACTAGCCTAAACATGTACTAATTATTCCAAAAAAAATTTACTATGTGAAGTGAGCCAGACCTAAAGAAACATAGACTGTATTGTTTTCCTCATAGGAAAAACATTTTTTTTCTTATTTATTGTCAAAGTGATGTACAGAGAGGTTACAGTTGCATATGTTAGGCATTGGATACATTTCTTATACTGTTTGTTACCTCCTCCCTCACTTACCCTCCCCTCCCCCTGCCCCTCTCCCCCCAAGAGTTGTTCACTTGGCTTACACCAAACAGTTTTGAAAGCATTGCCTTTGTAGTCGTTTGTCTTTTTATCTTGTATCTCTCGGTTTTGGTATTCCCTTTCACTTTCCTAATTCTAATACCAGTATATACAGTTTCCAAAGTACTCAAATAAGATAAACTGATAGTGAAGGTACAACCGCAGGAAGGGGATACAAGAGCATCATCAACAGTAGAAGCTACAGTTACACATGGCATGTTGAAAGTAATTACAGCAGTGATATAACAGTTGTTTCCATAAAATGGAGGTTGTTTCCGTTAGCCTCATCTTATGTGTTCATAAGAGTATTGCTGTTGGGCTCTTGTGATCCTCTGCTGTGACTAGCCTAAACCTGAGCTAACTATTCCCTATGAGAATAGGGAATCCTATTCATAGCATAGAATCCATGTTTCTTTGGGTCTGGCTCACTTCACTTAGGATAATTTTTTCCAAGTCCTTTCATTTCCTTACAAATGCGGCAATGTCATTCTTTGAGACAGAGGTATGAAATTCCATTGTGTATATGTACCACATTTTCCTGATCCATTCATCTACTGAGCGTTACTGGGTGGGATCCATATTTTAGCTATGCCAAATTGTGCTGTGATGAATATTGTTGTGCTGGTGGCTTTTGTGTGTTCTTCTCTGTGGTCTTTGGGTAGATGCCAAATGTGGGGCTGCTGGATCATAAGGGAGCTCTATGTTTACCTTCTGAGAAATCTCCATACCACTTGCCAGAGTGGCTGAACAAGTTTACATTCCCACCAACGATGAAGTAGGGTTCCCTTTTGTCCACATCCCCTCCAACATTTATTATTGTTAGTTTTCTTGATATAGGTCATTCTTACTGGGGTGAGATGGAATCTCAATGTTGTTTTGATTTGCATTTCTTTTATGGCCAGAGATGTAGAGCACTTTTTCATATGACTCTTGGCCATTCTCATTTCCTCATCAGACAAGTCTCTTTGTAAGTCTTTAGCCCACTTGTTGAGGGGGCTGTTGGTTCTTTGCGGTTTTGTTTTGGAGGAATTTAATTTTTTGTAGTTCTGCATATATTTTAGATATGAGGTCTTTGTTCATTGTATGGCTGATAAAGATCTTTTCCCAATCTGTAGGCTTTCCATTCATCTTGTGAGCTATGTCCTTTGCCCTGCAGAAGCTCAGCAATTTGATGCAATCCCATTTGCTCGTCCTTTTTGTGATTTGTAGCATTTATGGCTCTTTGTTAAGGAAGGTCTGTCCTGTGCCAAGGAGCCCAAGTGTTTCTCCTACTTCTTTTAGTGCTTTCAAGGTATCTGTTATAATTTCAAGATCTTTGATCCATGTGGAATTGATTTTGGTGCAGGATGATATATAAGGATCTAATTTTGCTTTGTTGTGGGTGTTGAACCAGTTTTGCCATCACCATTTGTTAAAGAGGCTATCTTTCTTCCATCGTATTTTTTTAGCTCCTCTATCAAAGATTAAGGGGGCTTAGTTCTGTGTGTTCACTGCTGGATCTTCAATTCTGTTCCATTGGTCTTCAGGCCTGTTCCATTGCCAATTCCAAGATGTTTTTATAGCTATAGCTTTATAATACAGCTTGAAGTTTGGTATTGTAATTCCTCCGGCATTGTTCTTTCTGCTTAGGATTGTTTTTGCTAGTCGGGGGGTCATTTATTTTTCCATATAAATTTCTGGATTGCTTCCTCAATTTCATTAAAAAATGGTGTTGGGATATTAGTGGGTATTGCATGGAATTTGTAGATAGCTTTTGGCAATATTGCCATTTTGACTATATTAATCTTCCCAATCGAGGAGCATGGGAGGTTTTTCCATTTCCTTGGTTCTTTTTTTTTTTTCAAATTTTTATTATCAAAGTGATGTACAGAAAGGTTACAGTTTCATATTTTAGGCACTCTATACATTTCTTGTACAGTTTGTTACCTTGTCCCTCATACCCCTCTCCCTCCTCCCCCTTTCCCTTCCCCCCCCCCCACGGAGATGTTCAGTTCACTTACACCAAACAGTCTAATCATAGAGGTCTTTCACTTCTTTGGTTAAGGTTATTTCTAGGTATTTTATGTTTTTGAGACTATTGCAAAGGGAGTTGCTTTCCTGACTTCAGCCTCTGTCTTCGTGTTATTAGCATATAGAAAGGCTGTTGATTTTCGAGGGTTTATTTTATATCCTGCAACTTTGCCAAAGTTTTGGATCTGCTCTAGTAGCTAGGGAGTAGAGTCTATGGTGTTCGTTAGGTATAGGATCATGTAATCTGCAAAGAGAGAAAGCTTAACTTCATCTTTTCCTATTTGGATCCCCTTTTTGTTTTCTTCTTGCCTAATTGCTCTGGCTAGGAATGTTAAAGAGGAGGGGAGGGAGCAGACATCTCAATCTTGCTCCTGATTTTCAAAGGAATGGCTTTGGCTTTACACCATTTAGAATTATGCTTGCTGTTGGTTTGTCATAAACTGCCTTTATTATATTCAGGAATGTTCCTTGGAATCCCAATTTCTCCAGGATTTTTATCATAAATGGGTACTGGATTTTATCGAACGCCTTTTCTGCATCCAGAGATATAACCATGTGGTTCTTTACCTTGCTCTGGTTGATGTGGTGGATTACATTAATTGACTTGCGTATATTGAACCAACTTTGCATCCCTGGGATGGATCCAGTTTGAACATAGTGTATGATATTTTTGATGACCTGTTGAAGTCGATTGGACAGAATTTTGTTGAGAATTTTTGCATCTATGTTCATCAGGGAAATCGTTCTATAGTTCTGTTTTGTTGATGAGTCCCTGCCTGGTTTTGGGATGAGGGCTATACTGGCTTCATAGAATAAGTCTGGTAGTGAACGTTTTCTTTCAATTTCATTGAAGATTTTGAAAAATATTGGTGTGACTTCTGTTTTGAAAGCCTTGTAGAATTCTGCTGTGAATCCATCTGGACATGGGCTTTTCTCTGATGGGAAATCACTTATTGCTGTTTCTATTTCAAGGCTGGGTATGAGTCTGTTTAGAAGGTTTAAATCTTCATGGTTGAGTTTGGGGGTATCAATTTTTTCTAGAAAATCATCCATTTCTTCCAGGTTCTCGAATTTGTTGGCACAAAGGTTTGCAAAATAGTCCCTTATTGTGTTCTGAATTTTGGTTGTTTCTGTGGTGATGTTACCTGTTTTATCTCGGATCTTGTTTATGTGGGTGTGCTGCCATCGTTTTTTGGTCAGGTTTGCTAGGAATTTGACTATCTTGTTAATATTCTCAAAGAACCAAGTCTTTGTTTTGTTGATTGTTGCGATGGTTTTTTTTTCTCCCTCTCAAGTATATTTAATTCTGATTCGATTTTAATTATTTGCTTCCATCTATTGACTTGGGGGTATGGCTTCTTGTTCTCTTTTGAGAAGATTAAGGTGATTCCGTAAGTTGTTGAGTTGCTGTTTATCCAGATTGTTGGTGTAGGCACTCAGATATAAATTTTCGTCTGAGTACTGCCTTTGCTGTGTCCCAAAGGAGGTGGTACTTTGTGCACTCACCTTGGTTGAATGCCATAAATATTGAATTACTGGTCTAATTTCTTCAATGACCCATTGATGGTTCAGCAGTGTGTTGCTTAGTCTCCATGGATTGTATCATTTTGTGTGGTGGCTGTTTCAGTTGAGCTTTAATTTTAATCTATTGTGGTCTGAGGGAAGGCAGGGAATGATTTTGATACTTCTGAATTTGTACAGATTTTCTTTGTGCCCTAAGATGTGATATATTTTGGAGAATGTTTCATGGGCTGCTGAAAAGAATGTGTATTCTGGTATTGCTTGATGGAATATTCTGTAGATGTTGGTTAAGTCTAGTTGGTCTATGCAGTTGATTAGTTCTGTGGATTCTTTGGTCAGTTTTTGGCCTGTTGGTCTATCCAGAGGTGACAGTGGAGTGTTAAAGTCTCCAACAATCAATGTGTTTGGGACTATGAGTGATTTTAGAGTCAGTAGTGTTGGTTTGATGAAGTTGGGTTCTCCTGTATTTGGTGTGTGGATATTTAAGATGGTTATATCCTCCTGTAGGAGACATCGCTTTATTAGTATGTAGTAACCTTCTTTGTCTCTTCTTACCATTTTTAATTTGAAGTCGATTTTATCTGATGCTAGAATTCCACTCCAGCCTGCATTTGGGGGCCATTTATTGGTAGATTTTATTCCAGCCTTTCACCTTTAGAAGAAGTTTGCTTTTGCTAGATAGATGTGTCTCTTGGAGGCAGCAGAAAGACGGATCTTGATGTTTGATCCAAGTAATGAGCCTATGTCGTTTGAATGAAGAATTAAGTCCATTAATGTTGAGAGTTAGGTTTGAGAGATGATCATTTGTCCTTTCATTGTAGCTATCTTGTTAAAAGCTGTGTCTTCCCAATTCTTGATCTAATATTCTGGTTTTCTATTTAGGGTTCATTTCTCTGTCTGTATTGGGATCTTGATTATTTTCCCTGTATAGTACATCTTTGAGGACTTTCTGTAAAGCTGGTTTGGTGGAGATACATTGTTTCAGTTTTTCCTTCCTGTGGAAGACTTTTATTTGACCTTCATCTATGAATGAGAGTTTAACTGGGTACAGCATTCTTGGTTGATATTTATTATTATTTAGGGTTTGGCATACCTCATTCCAGGATCTCCTTGCTTTTCATGGTCTCTGCTGAGAAGTCTGGGGTAATTCTGCTTGCTTTTCCTTTATTTGTGATTACTTTCTTCTCCATAACATCTTTAAGGATTCTTTCCTTGGACTCTACTGATCCTGTTATGATCACAATGTGTCAGTGGGATGTCCTATTCTGATCTGGTCGCTTTGGGGTTCTAAATGCTTCTTGTATCTGTATCGGCCTACCTTCCTGGATAGTTGGGAAGTTCTTGGCTAATATTCTGTTAAATAGGTTGCATATTCCATTAACTTCTTTCTCCTGGTTTTTCTCAATTCCTATTCGCCTCAAATAGTGCTTCCTGCTTGTGTCTTGGAGCTCCTGGAGTGATCTGTTTTATCGATTGGATTGGTTTTGTATTTTTGTGTGACATTTCTCCATAGATTCTAGGGAATCTTCAGCTCCTGAGATTTGATCCTCTGCTTCACCTACTTGAGACTGTAGGCTAGTTACTTGATTTTGAATCTCTTTTCCTTCAGACTGGTCTTTCCTGATGATTTCCATGTCCTTGCTAGAAGTATCTCTTAGGTCCTGCATGGACATCTTTACATTATTAATTTGGTTTTGAGTGCTGTCTCTCAAATCTTTTAGCTGGGTAGTTATCTTTTCATATGACTCTTGAAGTTCATTTATCTTTCTCTTTGTTGAGGCCATGAAATCATCTATTACTTTATGGATGGATTGATGTATGGATGGATTCAAACTTTTCATTTAACATGTTTATCAGTAGACTTTGTAGAGCATTTTGAGGGTTCTCTTCTATGTCTTTGATTGACTGCTCTGCTTCCTGCTTGTTTTGAGTGGGAGATATGACTGCATTGTTTGCCATCTTGTGTTTCTTCTGCCCATTTGGATTGGGAATGCCTATCTTAGAGTACCTGTGAGCACTGTTTAAGACCCAAAGCAGACCTTACCAAGCACTGTTGTGTAAATCTTAGAAGTTCACAATTATACACAGATACTTGGTATAACTGTATATAAAATTAGATTTGGTGTTCCTAAAAATACAATTTCAAAATAACAACCAATCCTGTATTCAATAGTTAATAAGTACTGTTAAAATACTATGAGTTGGATTTCTCTATAAACCACTTTGATTCACTTGGATTGAACAGGGATATCCTCTATCCAATAACCCAGCAATGATATTAATAGGCAGCATCATCACTGTCATGCAGATCTCCAAGAGCAGAGGCAGCTTGGCATCAAGTACGGAGACCTTTGTGTAGCGGACAGCACAAGAGGGGAGCCTTCGCCATATGATTGGTTTCCGGGAACTTCAAAAAACAAGTAACGTGTAAACACTTTGAACTCCCTCTGTCCAACCTCATACCTGACACACTCATGCAACCGCACATGAACAAAAAATTCCTCACAGGCGAGCCGACTCTCTCTCTCTCTCTTTCTCTCTCTTCCTCCCCGCCACCCCCACATGCTCACTATAACACACTGTGCCGGGTCCTCCTGGATCTACATCCACATACCTATTTGCACATATGCAGACTTAGGCTTAGGAAGCACACTCTTGTACAGCATCAGGAACACACGCCTGTAGGCAAGCAGGGGCACACACACGCACACGTGAGCGCACCCAGTACACAGTGGCTTGGAAGGTGCTAAGGGGTTTTCGAGGACTGTGTCCTACTTGCTCAAGTCCAGGGTGTTGTTCTCGTGGTGGGCGTGGCTAAGGAGCCCAGCGCTGCTTACTGGACAGTCCATTGGCACTTGGGCCTCCCCCTGCTGTCCTCACCAGTCTCCCATTCCCTGAACCATGCAGCTTCGGAGACCTGGGTAGCAACAAACTCTTCGGGAAAGCAATCAAGGCAGAAATGTCAATGTAACAGGACCACATGATTACGCCCCAGTAGTGCCCCAACCAAGGATGGCATTCGTTACCCCTCAGGTCTACACCCTAAAGCACAGCGCAGCGCGCAGACAATGGGGCAGGCCTGTGCCCCAGAATCCCTTGCCTCTTCTCCCTTCTACTTGGTCCCAGGGTGGTGGGGCGCCCAACCTGGCCTTCCTAGCCACCACCTGCCATCTGCAGCTGAGTTCCTGAGGCTTGTCCCCTGCACACATACCTCCTTTGCTGATAACTCCCTCCGAGTTCTCTCTCCTAGCCCTCCTGTCCCTGCCTTGCTGCTCTGGACTGCTTTCAACTCACACATGCCTCTGGGTCACTGCCTCTTTGCCTCTACCTCTGCTTCCCAATTTCCCCCTCCTCCTCTTGAGGTTCACAGGCTGCACACCTCCCCATGCACCTCTTCACTTCTTCTGGGGAAATTACGACTGCCTCACCCTGGCCTAGCCCTTCTTATCTTCTCCAAATCTCCCTCTGCTCTCACCCTCTGCACACCTGGGATCTCTCAGAACTCTGGTGAACACCAATCCCCATTTATCTAATCTGTTGTCTGCCTGCTCTGTGCCCAAGCCCCTCTGCTCCTTTTCTGTGCACAGGAGGTTTGTGACAAAGGTAGGAGGGAAGCGGCACTCCTTTCCTGCCTTCTGGTTTTATGACTGACATCCGATTGGTCTGGAAACGGCCTCTGCCCCCTTGGCCAAGACCACCTGAAGACCTTGCCTGGCTTGCTAGGCAGCAGCCCTGTGTTTTTCTGAGCAGGAAGGACTGCACATATGCGACCCACTATGCAGAAAAGCCTCCAGGGGGTGGCCGGATGTTTTGTTTCTCCATTCCTTGCCCACTTTGTTCATGTGTGCTTTCATTTGCATTCCAACAGGAGCAGCCTTAAGGGAGGGGTAGTGAGGCTGCTTAGAGGTAGGCAGTTGGTGCTCACAGGCCAGCAGGGCCTCCTGGTGCCTCACTAACAGTGCATTTGCACCTGGGGTGCTGGGAAGCCTCTGGGCAGTGCCCATATGGTTTGGAGCTCTGTGACATGGCCAGGTACTAGGCGCCTCCTGCTGACTTGAGCCAGTGTTCCAACTGGAGTTGCCATAGCAAAAAGGGCACAGGGCCCCTTGGGGGTTTGCTGTAAGTTCTCACTAGTTCTCACAGGCCTTCGGGGATGCACAGGATGTGTAGAGCCGCACATCCCTCCCCTGACCATTCTGCTGGGAACGGCTTGGGCCAGGGTCCTAGGCAAATACACTTTCCACCTCCCCTCCTGCTCCATCTTCCCACATCCTGGTTGAACCCGTGTGACACAGCTCCCCACCGCCTCTGCCCTTGCCAGTCCTGGAAGTGGCTGGTGTATGGATCCGCCACCTCTCTCACAATCAACCTCATCTCTCTTGCTCAGAGCATAAGGGAGATACAAGGTTAGCAGGTCAGCGAATCTGGGCATCTCCTTTCTGCGCTAGTGTCTGCTTAACTCTTGTCTTCCCGCTTGCCTTGGCCTCTCTGGCCCAGATCCCTGCCTGCTACTTCCTGCTATTGAGCAGCCAAGGATTATACTGGCTAGAGGCAGGAGCTGGCAATCCTGGTGCCCGAGGCTCACAGCCATATGTTTTAGGCTCCTTCAGGAAGCTCTGCTAAGACACCAGGGAAAGGGATATCTGACCCTTCCCTGCCGTGACCAAGGCACACTAGCACCCAGCAATGATATTCATAGGCAGCATCATCACTGTCATGTAGATCTCCAAGAGCAGAGGCAGCTTGGCATCAAGTACGGAGACCTTTGTGTAGCGGACAGCACAAGAGGGGAGCCTTCGCCATATGATTGGTTTCCGTGAAATTCAAAAAACAAGTAACGTGTAAACACTTTGAACTCCCTCTGTCCAACCTCATACCTGACACACTCATGCAACCGCACCTGAACAAAAAATTCCTCACAGGCGAGTCGACTCCCTCTCTCTCTTTCTCTCTCTTCCTTCCCGCCACCCCCACATGCTCACTATAACACACTGTGCCGGGTCCTCCTGGATCTACATCCACATACCTATATGCACATATGCAGACTTAGGCTTAGGAAGCACACTCTTGTACAGCATCAGGAACACACGCATGTAGGCAAGCAGGGGCACACACACGCACACGTGAGCGCACCCAGTACACAGTGGCTTGGAAGATGCTAAGGGGTTTTCGAGGACTGTGTCCTACTTGCTCAAGTCCAGGGTGTTGTTCTCGTGGTGGGCGTGGCTAAGGAGCCCAGCGCTGCTTACTGGACAGTCCATTGGCACTTCGGCCTCCCCTTGCTGTCCTCACCAGTCTCCCATTCCCTGAACCATGCAGCTTCGGAGACCTGGGTAGCAACAAACTCTTCGGGAAAGCAATCAAGGCAGAAATGTCAATGTAACAGGACCACATGATTACACCCCAGTAGTGCCCCAACCAAGGATGGCATTCGTTACCCCTCAGGTCTACACCCTAAAGCACAGCGCTGCGCGCAGAGAATGGGGCAGGCCTGTGCCCCAGAATCCCTTGCCTCTTCTCCCTTCTACTTGGTCCCAGGGTGGTGGGGCGCCCAACCTGGCCTTCCTAGCCACCACCTGCCATCTGCAGCTGAGTTCCTGAGGCTTGTCCCCTGCACACATACCTCCTTTGCTGATAACTCCCTCCGAGTTCTCTCTCCTTGCCCTCCTGTCCCTGCCTTGATGCTCTGTACTGCTTTCAACTCACACATGCCTCTGCGTCACTGCCTCTTTGCCTCTGCCTCTGCTTCCCAATTTCCCCCTCCTCCTCTTGTGGTTCACAGGCTGCACACCTCCCCATGCACCTCTTCACTTCTTCTGGGGAAATGACAACTGCCTCACCCTGGCCTAGCCCTTCTTATCTTCTCCAAATCTCCCTCTGCTCTCACCCTCTGCACACCTGGGATCTCTCAGTCCTCTGGTGAACACCAATCCCCATTTATCTAATCTGTTGTCTGCCTGCTCTGTGCCCAAGCCCCTCTGCTCCTTTTCTGTGCACAGGAGGTTTGTGACAAAGGTAGGAGAGAAGCGGCACTCCTTTCCTGCCTTCTGGTTTTATGACTGACATCCGATTGGTCTGGAAACGGCCTCTGCCCCCTTGGCCAAGACCACCTGAAGACCTTGCCTGGCTTGCTAGGCAGCAGCCCTGTGTTTTTCTGAGCAGGAAGGACTGCACATATGCGACCCACTATGCAGAAAAGCCTCCAGGGGGTGGCCGGATGTTTTGTTTCTCCATTCCTTCCTTGCCCACTTTGTTGATGTGTGCTTTCATTTGCATTCCAACAGGAACAGCCTTAAGGGAGGGGTAGTGAGGCTGCTTAGAGGTAGGCAGTTGGTGCTCACAGGCCAGCAGGGCCTACTAGTGCATCACTAACTGTGCATTTGCACCTGGGGTGCTGGGAAGCCTCTGGGCAGTGCCCATATGGTTTGGAGCTCTGTGACATGGCCAGGTACTAGGCGCCTCCTGCTGACTTGAGCCAGTGTTCCAACTGGAGTTGCCATAGCAAAAAGGGCACAGGGCCCCTTGGGGGTTTGCTGTAAGTTCTCACTAGTTCTCACAGGCCTTCGGGGATGCACAGGATGTGTAGAGCCGCACATCCCTCCCCTGACCATTCTGCTGGGAACGGCTTGGGCCAGGGTCCTAGGCAAATACACTTTCCACCTCCCCTCCTGCTCCATCTTCCCACATCCTGGTTGAACCCGTGTGACAAAGCTCCCCACCGCCTCTGCCCTTGCCAGTCCTGGAAGTGGCTGGTGTATGGATCCGCCACCTCTCTCACAATCAACCTCATCTCTCTTGCTCAGAGCATAAGGGAGATACAAGGTTAGCAGGTCAGCGAATCTGGGCATCTCCTTTCTGCGCTAGTGTCTGCTTAACTCTTGTCTTCCCGCTTGCCTTGGCCTCTCTGGCCCAGATCCCTGCCTGCTACTTCCTGCTATTGAGCAGCCAAGGATTATACTGGCTAGAGGCAGGAGCTGCTAATCCTGGTGCCCGTGGCTCACAGCCATATGTTTTAGGCTCCTTCAGGAAGCTCTGCTAAGACACCAGGGAAAGGGATATCTGACCCTTCCCTGCCGTGACCAAGGCACACTAGCACCCAGCAATGATATTCATAGGCAGCATCATCACTGTCATGCAGATCTCCAAGAGCAGAGGCAGCTTGGCATCAAGTACGGAGACCTTTGTGTAGCGGACAGCACAAGAGGGGAGACTTCGCCATATGATTGGTTTCCGGGAACTTCAAAAAACAAGTAACGTGTAAACACTTTGAACTCCCTCTGTCCAACCTCATACCTGACACACTCATGCAACCGCACATGAACAAAAAATTCCTCACAGGCGAGCCGACTCTCTCTCTCTCTCTTTCTCTCTCTTCCTCCCCGCCACCCCCAAATGCTCACTATAACACACTGTGCCGGGTCCTCCTGGATCTACATCCACATACCTATTTGCACATATGCAGACTTAGGCTTAGGAAGCACACTCTTGTACAGCATCAGGAACACACGCATGTAGGCAAGCAGGGGCACATGCACGCACACGTGAGCGCACCCAGTACACAGTGGCTTGGAAGGTGCTAAGGGGTTTTCGAGGACTGTGTCCTACTTGCTCAAGTCCAGGGTGTTGTTCTCGTGGTGGGCGTGGCTAAGGAGCCCAGCGCTGCTTACTGGACAGTCCATTGGCACTTGGGCCTCCCCCTGCTGTCCTCACCAGTCTCCCATTCCCTGAACCATGCAGCTTCGGAGACCTGGGTAGCAAGAAACTCTTCGGGAAAGCAATCATGGCAGAAATGTCAATGTAACAGGACCACATGATTACGCCCCAGTAGTGCCCCAACCAAGGATGGCATTCGTTACCCCTCAGGTCTACACCCTAAAGCACAGCGCTGCGTGAAGAGAATGGGGCAGGCCTGTGCCCCAGAATCCCTTGCCTCTTCTCCCTTCTACTTGGTCCCAGGGTGGTGGGGCGCCCAACCTGGCCTTCCTAGCCACCACCTGCCATCTGCAGCTGAGTTCCTGAGGCTTGTCCCCTGCACACATACCTCCTTTGCTGATAACTCCCTCCGAGTTCTCTCTCCTAGCCCTCCTGTCCCTGCCTTGCTGCTCTGGACTGCTTTCAACTCACACATGCCTCTGCGTCACTGCCTCTTTGCCTCTGCCTCTGCTTCCCAATTTACCCCTCCTCCTCTTGAGGTTCACAGGCTGCACACCTCCCCATGCACCTCTTCACTTCTTCTGGGGAAATTACAACTGCCTCACCCTGGCCTAGCCCTTCTTATCTTCTCCAAATCTCCCTCTGCTCTCACCCTCTGCACACCTGGGATCTCTCAGTCCTCTGGTGAACACCAATCCCCATTTATCTAATCTGTTGTCTGCCTGCTCTGTGCCCAAGCCCCTCTGCTCCTTTTCTGTGCACAGGAGGTTTGTGACAAAGGTAGGAGGGAAGCGGCACTCCTTTCCTGCCTTCTGGTTTTATGACTGACATCCGATTGGTCTGGAAACGGCCTCTGCCCCCTTGGCCAAGACCACCTGAAGACCTTGCCTGGCTTGCTAGGCAGCAGCCCTGTGTTTTTCTGAGCAGGAAGGACTGCACATATGCGACCCACTATGCAGAAAAGCCTCCAGGGGGTGGCCGGATGTTTTGTTTCTCCATTCCTTGCCCACTTTGTTGATGTGTGCTTTCATTTGCATTCCAACAGGAACAGCCTTAAGGGAGGGCTAGTGAGGCTGCTTAGAGGTAGGCAGTTGGTGCTCACAGGCCAGCAGGGCCTCCTGGTGCCTCACTAACAGTGCATTTGCACCTGGGGTGCTGGGAAGCCTCTGGGCAGTGCCCATATGGTTTGGAGCTCTGTGACATGGCCAGGTACTAGGCGCCTCCTGCTGACTTGAGCCAGTGTTCCAACTGGAGTTGCCATAGCAAAAAGGGCACAGGGCCCCTTGGGGGTTTGCTGTAAGTTCTCACTAGTTCTCACAGGCCTTCGGGGATGCACAGGATGTGTAGAGCCGCACATCCCTCCCCTGACCATTCTGCTGGGAACGGCTTGGGCCAGGGTCCTAGGCAAATACACTTTCCACCTCCCCTCCTGCTCCATCTTCCCACATCCTGGTTGAACCCGTGTGACACAGATCCCCACCGCCTCTGCCCTTGCCAGTCCTGGAAGTGGCTGGTGTATGGATCCGCCACCTCTCTCACAATCAACCTCATCTCTCTTGCTCAGAGCATAAGGGAGATACAAGGTTAGCAGGTCAGCAAATCTGGTCATCTCCTTTCTGCGCTAGTGTCTGCTTAACTCTTGTCTTCCCGCTTGCCTTGGCCTCTCTGGCCCAGATCCCTGCCTGCTACTTCCTGCTATTGAGCAGCCAAGGATTATACTGGCTAGAGGCAGGAGCTGGCAATCCTGGTGCCCGTGGCTCACAGCCATATGTTTTAGTCTCCTTCAGGAAGCTCTGCTAAGACACCAGGGAAAGGGATATCTGACCCTTCCCTGCCGTGACCAAGGCACACTAGCACCCAGCAATGATATTCATAGGCAGCATCATCACTGTCATGCAGATCTCCAAGAGCAGAGGCAGCTTGGCATCAAGTACGGAGACCTTTGTGTAGCGGACAGCACAAGAGGGGAGCCTTCGCCATATGATTGGTTTCCGGGATCTTCAAAAAACAAGTAACGTGTAAACACTTTGAACTCCCTCTGTCCAACCTCATACCTGACACACTCATGCAACCGCACATGAACAAAAAATTCCTCACAGGCGAGCCGACTCTCTCTCTCTCTCTTTCTCTCTCTTCCTCCCCGCCACCCCCACATGCTCACTATAACACACTGTGCCGGGTCCTCCTGGATCTACATCCACATACCTATTTGCACATATGCAGACTTAGGCTTAGGAAGCACACTCTTGTACAGCATCAGGAACACACGCCTGTAGGCAAGCAGGGGCACACACACGCACACGTGAGCGCACCCAGTACACAGTGGCTTGGAAGGTGCTAAGGGGTTTTCGAGGACTGTGTCCTACTTGCTCAAGTCCAGGGTGTTGTTCTCGTGGTGGGCGTGGCTAAGGAGCCCAGAGCTGCTTACTGGACAATCCATTGGCACTTGGGCCTCCCCCTGCTGTCCTCACCAGTCTCCCATTCCCTGAACCATGCAGCTTCGGAGACCTGGGTAGCAACAAACTCTTCGGGAAAGCAATCAAGGCAGAAATGTCAATGTAACAGGACCACATGATTACGCCCCAGTAGTGCCCCAACCAAGGATGGCATTCGTTACCCCTCAGGTCTACACCCTAAAGCCCAGCGCTGCGCGCAGAGAATGGGGCAGGCCTGTGCCCCAGAATCCCTTGCCTCTTCTCCCTTCTACTTGGTCCCAGGGTGGTGGGGCGCCCAACCTGGCCTTCCTAGCCACCACCTGCCATCTGCAGCTGAGTTCCTGAGGCTTGTCCCCTGCACACATACCTCCTTTGCTGATAACTCCCTCCGAGTTCTCTCTCCTAGCCCTCCTGTCCCTGCCTTGCTGCTCTGGACTGCTTTCAACTCACACATGCCTCTGCGTCACTGCCTCTTTGCCTCTGCCTCTGCTTCCCAATTTCCCCCTCCTCCTCTTGAGGTTCACAGGCTGCACACCTCCCCATGCACCTCTTCACTTCTTCTGGGGAAATTACAACTGCCTCACCCTGGCCTAGCCCTTCTTATCTTCTCCAAATCTCCCTCTGCTCTCACCCTCTGCACACCTGGGATCTCTCAGTCCTCTGGTGAACACCAATCCCCATTTATCTAATCTGTTGTCTGCCTGCTCTGTGCCCAAGCCCCTCTGCTCCTTTTCTGTGCACAGGAGGTTTGTGACAAAGGTAGGAGGGAAGCAGCACTCCTTTCCTGCCTTCTGGTTTTAGGACTGACATCCGATTGGTCTGGAAACGGCCTCTGCCCCCTTGGCCAAGACCACCTGAAGACCTTGCCTGGCTTGCTAGGCAGCAGCCCTGTGTTTTTCTGAGCAGGAAGGACTGCACATATGCGACCCACTATGCAGAAAAGCCTCCAGGGGGTGGCCGGATGTTTTGTTTCTCCATTCCTTGCCCACTTTGTTCATGTGTGCTTTCATTTGCATTCCAACAGGAACAGCCTTAAGGGAGGGGTAGTGAGGCTGCTTAGAGGTAGGCAGTTGGTGCTCACAGGCCAGCAGGGCCTCCTGGTGCCTCACTAACAGTGCATTTGCACCTGGGGTGCTGGGAAGCCTCTGGGCAGTGCCCATATGGTTTGGAGCTCTGTGACATGGCCAGGTACTAGGCGCCTCCTGCTGACTTGAGCCAGTGTTCCAACTGGAGTTGCCATAGCAAAAAGGGCACAGGGCCCCTTGGGGGTTTGCTGTAAGTTCTCACTAGTTCTCACAGGCCTTCGGGGATGCACAGGATGTGTAGAGCCGCACATCCCTCCCCTGACCATTCTGCTGGGAACGGCTTGGGCCAGGGTCCTAGGCAAATACACTTTCCACCTCCCCTCCTGCTCCATCTTCCCACATCCTGGTTGAACCCGTGTGACACAGATCCCCACCGCCTCTGCCCTTGCCAGTCCTGGAAGTGGCTGGTGTATGGATCCGCCACCTCTCTCACAATCAACCTCATCTCTCTTGCTCAGAGCATAAGGGAGATACATGGTTAGCAGGTCAGCGAATCTGGGCATCTCCTTTCTGCGCTAGTGTCTGCTTAACTCTTGTCTTCCCGCTTGCCTTGGCCTCTCTGGCCCAGATCCCTGCCTGCTACTTCCTGCTATTGAGCAGCCAAGGAGTATACTGGCTAGAGGCAGGAGCTGGCAATCCTGGTGCCCGTGGCTCACAGCCATATGTTTTAGGCTCCTTCAGGAAGCTCTGCTAAGACACCAGGGAAAGGGATATCTGACCCTTCCCTTCCTCGATCAAGGCACACTAGCACCCAGCAACAGTATTCATAGGCGTCATTTTCCATGCAGATTTCCAAGAGCAGAGGCAGCTAGGTATCCCGGGCCTCAAGTCCGGAGACCTTTGTGCAGAAGACAGCACAAAAGGGGAGACTTTGCCAAATGATTGGTGTCTGGGAACTTCAAATAAGCAAGTAAACATGCACACAATTGGAACTCCCTATGTCCAACCTCATACCTGACACAATCATACATCCGCACATGAACAAAGAATTCCTCATAGGCGAAATGACTCTCTCTCTCTCTCTTTCTCTTTCTCCCTTCCCGCCACCTCCACATGCTCACTCATAACACACTGTGCCGGGTCCTCCTGGATCTACATCCACATACCTATTTACACATACACAGACTTTGGCTTAGTAAGCACACCCATGTACAGCATCAGGAACAAACACACACACATGTAAGCAAGCACGGGCACACATATGCACATGCGAGCGCACCCAGTACACAGTGCCTTGGAAGGTGCTAAAGGGTTTCCAGGGACTGTGTCCTACTTGCTCAAGTCAAGGGTGATATTCTTGTGGTGGGCGTGGCTAAGGAGCCCAGCGCTGCTTACTGGCCAGTCCATTGGCACTTGTGCCTCTAGCTGCTGTCCTCACCAGTATCCCGTTCCCTCAACCATGCAGCTTGGGTGACCTGGGTAGCAACAAACTTTGGGGGGAAAGAAATCAAGGGAGAAATGGGAATGCAACAGGACCACAGGATTAGGCCCCAGTAGTGCCCCAACCTGGGAAGGCATTCATTAACGCTCAGGTCTACACCAAGAAGCATGGAGCTGCAAGCAGAGAGCAGGGCAGGCCTGTGTGCCAGAATCCCTTGCCTCTTCTTCCTCCTCTTGGTCCCAAGGTGGTGGGGTGCCCATCGTGATTGTCCAACCTCGCCTTTCTTGTATGGTGCAATTCAGTTCGCTTTTTGGCAGGAACTGACCAGGAGGGCCTCCTAACGGAGGCTCAACCTGCCCACCTTGTTCTTGGGTCTGCTACTTTTGCTTCTTCACAGGAGCCAGCGGATCAGCTTAGGAGATCTCCATTTTGTCAGTCTTTTAAATATCAGGCCTGTGTGTATTGTTTCTTCTGTTTTATTGGAATTGTTTTACCTCTTGTTATTTTGTGGACTGCACAACTGACGAGACTGATAGGCATGGGCAACGTCCCTTCCACTCCCGTGGACTTGACTTTAGCCCACTGGAAGGAAGTTACTCACAATAATAGTGTAGAGATCAAGAAAGGAAAGTGGGTGACTCTCTGCTCTTCTGAGTGGCTCACTTTCAAGATGGGTGGCCACCAGAAGGGACTTTTGACTTGAGTACAATTCTCAAAGTAGAGGACTATGTTTTTATTTCCTTACATCGTCACTTCGAAAAAGTTGGTAGATATCACCTTCTCTGGGCCCCTCCCGTGAGTCCGTCCCTTCTCCTTTTGTGTGAAAACTCATTTTGTTTTTTAAACACAAAGAGAAGTTCAACCACCTGTCACTCATGGTCTCAATTACTTGTGGTAATACTCAGTTAGCTGCTGTTACTGTGGTGGCACTTACTAAAAACTTCATACAGTATATTAATCAGCTATAATGTCATGATAGTATTACCATATTACTGTACAGTATTAGAAAACAGATACACAGCAGATAGTGCTTAGAAAATTTCTAAGTACTGTATGTAAGCATTTAGGTTCTTTTTTCTTTTTTTTTGGCCAGTCCTGGGCCTTGGACTAATGATTTCTCATTAGTATTACCAGGAGGGTTATATACTTAATTTAATGTTGTTTTTATTTTGCCAGTTCTGAGGCTTGAACTCAGGGCTTGAGCATTGTCCCTGAGCTGCTTTTATTCACACACACACACACACAGCAATACTTCCACCTTTTTCTGTTTATGTGGTGGGGAGGAATGGAACCCAGGGCTTCATGCATGCTAGGCGAGCACTCTGCCGCTAAGCCAACTAGTCGAATATGTTGGGTGTATTTATGATTGTTCATTATGCCAGTCCTGAGGCTTGAACTCAGGGCTTGGGTGCTGTTCTTGTGCTGAAGGCTAGCAGACTATCATTTGAACCACAGGTCCACTTCCAGCTTTTTTTGGTAGTTATTTGGAGATGAGTCTCATAGACTTTCCTGCCTGGATGGATTTGAGCTGTGAGTCTCAGCTCATAAGCTTCTGAGAAGTTAGGATTACAGGTGAGAGCCACTGGCACTTAGCAGCTACTTTTTTGTTTTTGTTGTTGTTGTTTTTACAAACAGATTGTAAAGATAAATTACAATATTTTAAGTGATGAACTGCTTTTCCTAATTCAAGTATTTTGGCATATTTTCTAGTTAATCAGTTATGTAGATGTAAAACATTACTTGGAAGATTGTTTATGTGTTTATTATGTGGAAGACAGCAATTTGCTTTCCATAATTGTTCATTCACTTGTGAAATATCTTTTCCTTATGTGAACCAGTCTAAAGCTACAAAAATAGGTATTGAACTATTAGAATCTTATTAAACCATGTATTGTGCTCTCTCTCCTCTCCTCTCCTCTCCTTTCCTGTCCTCCCCTCCCTTCCCCTCTCCTCCCCTCCACTCCTCTCCCCTGTCCTCCCCTTTTCTCTCCTCTCCTCTCCCACCACCTGTAGTAACAAGGTTTGAATTCAAGGCTTCATCCTGGCATGTATGCCCACTCAGCTGGTATTCTGCCACTTACACATGTAGCCCAGCATTTCACTGGTTAATTGGAGATGGAGTCTTTTGGACTTTACTGAATGGGCTGGCTTTGAACCCTGACCCTCTGCATCTCAGCTTGCTGAGTATCCAGGTTTACCGGTATGAGCCCCAGGTGCCTGGCTAAATCATGTGTTTTAATTTTAACACATTTTGTTATGTTCAATGTACATGGCTTAGAAATACATAATGACAGAAGTTTGTATGCAGCAAACTACATTATTCTTAGAGAATTAGAGAACTAGAGTGCACATTTTGGTATTGAGATTTTCTTTAAAAAATAAATGAGTAGAACCCTTGAAAGGACAATGAAATATAATATGATGGTCCCATATGTATATGAAGAAGTGTGATGTAAAACACAATGAGTTGCATGGTCCTAGATGCTATGAATTCTGAGGATCCAACAATGAGGTTTGAGCTTTCATACAGCTCGGCTTTCTAAAAATTGTTGGTAATTGATCTTACATTAATTATCTCATTTCATTCCTAAAACATCCTGAATATTAGATCGGGTATGTATTGAAATCATAATTTGCGTATAAGAAAACATGGCTTAATGTATGGATCTGTGACCCCTCTGTATATCACTTTGACAATAAATAAGTAATTATATATATTTTTTTTAAAAAAAAGGAAAACACATTGAGAAGCTGCTGGCTACTCCAAGTGGAGGTGATGGTGTCT
>NW_025959295.1:0-69837 GCF_023159225.1 Perognathus longimembris pacificus | reverse complement strand
GGCTGAGTTTTTTGCTGGCACATGGTAGCTGTGAGGATTATTCTAAAATAAGATTCCTGATCAAAGATGGCCTTTAGAACTTTTGATAACATTGAAAACTACTAGGTCTATCATGATTGCTCTCAACCAACTAATTATGCCTATTTAGAAGTAATAATTATATGAGAGTTCAGCATTTTCCATTTTCTGAAAAACAAGAAATGTAAGGTTAGACTCATTTTCTCTATACTGATGATGATGTAGGAGCTCAATGTAGTTCAGTGCCAATGTGATCCTTTTAAATAGGACCACATGAAGTTCTGTCTGATGCTTTGCTCATTTGAGCTAAATTTAAAAATTGAAGTGTTAGGGTCTTTTTTTAATAAGTTAGCAACATATTTCTAACAAATTTTTAATCTTTTATTGGAAAACTAGCATTTTGTGGATTCTTTGTTGTTGTTATTGTTTGTGGGGCATGAACGCAGGTGCTGACCCTGAGTTCACTCACTATCTTCCTTTCTCTCTTTCTTTCTTCCTCTCTTTCTTTTCTCCCTTCCTTCCTTCCTTCCTTCCTTCCTTCCTTCCTTCCTTCCTTCCTTCCTTCCTTCCTTCCTTCCTTCCTTCATTGCCAGTCCTGGACGCAGGTCTGAGCACTGTCCCAGGCTTTTGTTTTTGTTTTGCTCAAGGCTAGTACACTACCACTTGAGCCATTGCTCCACTTCTTGCTTTTTGCTATATGTGGTTGTGAGGAATTGAACCCATGGCTTCATGTATACAAGGCAAGCACTCTACCACTAGGCCATATTCCCAGCCCTTCTTCCTTTCCTTTCAAGGCTAGTCCTCTGTCTCTTTGAGCCACAGTGCCTCTTCCAGGTTTTGTTTTTGTTTTTGTTTTTTTTTGTAGTTAATTGGAGATGAGACTCTTTAACAGACATTCTTGTCTTCACTGGCATTCAACCATGATCCTCAACGGTCAGCCTTCTGAGTAGCTAGGATGACAGACAGGCATGAGCCACCAGCACCCTGTACATTGGGATACTTCTAAAATGTATGTCTTATGCTTAAATACCTCTTCTCCACTGCCTTATGGAAGGAGCCCAAATTGACCCCAGCTTCTTTTTAATTTTCACAATGCTTATGGCATTCAGCAGCAGGAATTCCTGGTTTCTAGAGAGTTGTTCTCTTCCTGTGTTCCTGTTCCTGTCTCTTCTTCCTGGAATCTTCCCCATTGGTATCTGCCTGTCAAATGGCTACCCATTCTTAATGAACTACTCAGATGTGAAGTTGAAATGATAAATCTTTGCTTTCCTTGGCCAGCCCCGCCCCACCCTGGCGGTTTCCTGTTGTTTCTGCTTGGGGCACTGGAAGGCTCAGGCCAGGGCAGGACGGGCGATGGATGGGGGGGCTGGGTGGGGCAGAGCGGACAGGCGGGACAGAGGCAGTGGAGTCAAAACAGGGTAAAATGATACACGGGTGTGCAATTTGCAAGCTGGGGGTTCTGGGTGCTGAGTGCTAAATACTAGGTAGCTGGGTGCTGGGTACTGGGTGCTGGGTGGCTAGGGGCTGGTTACTGGGTGTCTGGGTGCTAGGTACTGGGTGCTGGGTGGTTGGGTGCTGGGTGACTGGGCGCTTGGTAGCTGGGTGTTGAGTAGCTGGATGGTGTGGTCTGAGTAGTTGGGTGCTGGGTACTGGTTAGATGGGTGCTGGGTGCTAGGTACTAGGTGCCTGGGGTCTGAGTAGCAGGGTTCTGGAACTGGGTGCTCAGTAGCTGGGTACTGGGTGCTGGCTAGCTGGGTGGCTGGGTTCTGGGTGCTGGGTACTGGGTGCTGGGTAGCTGGGTACTGGGTGCTGGGTGTCTGGGTGCTGAGTAGCTGGGTGCTGGGGGCTGGTTGGCTGGGTGCTGGGTACTGGGTGATGGGTGCTGAGTGGTTGTGTCCTGGTGCTGGGTGGCTGGGTACTAGGTGCTGGATAAGGTGCTGGAAAGCTGGGTAGCTGGGTGGCTGGGTGCTGAGTAGCTGGGTACTGGGTGCTGGGTAGCTGGGTACTGGGTGCTGGGTGTCTGGGTGCTGAGTAGCTGGGTGCTGGGGGCTGGTTGGCTGGGTGCTGGGTACTGGGTGATGGGTGCTGAGTGGTTGTGTCCTGGTGCTGGGTACTGGTTGGCTGGGTACTAGGTGCTGGATTAGGTGCTGGGTAGCTGGGTAGCTGAGTGGCTGGGTGCTGAGTAGCTGGGTACTGGACGCTGATTGGCTAGGTACTAGGTACTGGGTGCTGGGTGGTTGGCGGCTGGGTGCTAGGTACTGGGTTGAGTAGCTGGGTGGCTGGGTGCTGACTAGCTGGATGCTGAGGTCCAAATAACTGGATACTGGGTGCTGAGTAGCTGAGTGCTGGGTTGCTGGGTACTTGGTGCTGGGTACCTGGGTGGTGAATAGCTGGGTGCTGGGGACTGGCTGCTGGGTGGCTAGGTACTGAGTCGCTGGGTGCTGGGTACTGGTTGGGTGCTTAGTAGTTGCATGATGGGTAATGGGGGCTAGGTGCTGAGTAGCTGCATGCTGAAGGCTGGCATCTGGGTGCTGAGTAGCTGGGTGCTGGGTGGCTGGGTGCTGGGTACTGGGTAGCTGGGTACTGGCTGGCTGGGATGCTGGGTACTGGGTGCTGGGTGGGCTGGGTGCTGAGTAGCTGGGGACTGGATGCTGATTGGCTGGGTGTTGGTACTGGGTGCTGGGTGGCTGGGTACTTGGTAGCTGGGTAGCTGTGTGGGTGGCTGGTTGCTGGGTAGCTGGGTAGTGGGTGGCTGGGTGCTGGGTACTGGTTCGCTGGGTGCTGAGGGCACTGAGGGTTGAGTACCTGGGTGCTCAGTACTGGGTGCTGAGTAGGTGAGTGCTGGCTGGGTACTGGGGGTTGGGGTGCTGAGTACCTGGGTGCTGAGGGCTGAGAACCTGGGTGGCTGGGTAATGGGTGCTGGGTGCTGAGTAGCTGGGTGCCGGGTGGCTGGGTGCCGGGCCGGGGATTCGAGCCCCAGTCCCCCTCCTCCCCGCCCTCCCCTAGGCCCCTTGCCTGTCCGTGTGTCCGTCTGTCCGTCTCTCTCTCAGTTGTCCCTGTGTCCACCCGTCTGTCTGTCTGCCTCGGTTTCCCTGCCCATCCGTCTGTCCGTCTGTCTGTCCCCAGGCCTGGGACCCTGTGCGCCTGTCGCTCTGTGCGTCCGTCCATCTGTCTACGTTCATTGGTCCCTGTCTGTCCGTCCATCTGTCTGTCTCCTTGTCTGTCTGTCCGTCTGCCCATCTGTCTGTCCATCTGTCTCTCGCTGGATGTCTGTCTGTCCATCTGTCTCCCTGATCGTCCATCTGTCCGTCTGTCTGTCCATCCGTCTGTCTGCCGTCCGACTGTCTCTGTGTCTGTCACACTGCTTGTGTGTCCGTCTGTGTGTCCGTCTGTCTGTCTGTCGTCTGTCTGTCTATCTGTCTCTCTCCCTGTCTCCCTATTTGTCCATCTGTCCTCCCTGTTCGTCCGTCTGTGTCTCTGTCTTTCCATCTGTGTCTTTTCGTCCATCTGTCTGTCCATCTGTCCGTCTGTCAGTCTCCCTGTCCATCCGTCCATCTATGTCTGTCTGTCCATTTGTCCGTCTCCCTGTCTGTCTTTCCATCTGTCCGTCCATCCGACTGTCTCCTTGTCTGTCTGTCTGTCTGTCTCCCTGTCTGTCTATCTCCCTGTCCATCTGTCTGTGTCTCTCTAGCTGCCTGACTGTCCCACAGCCGGTCTAACCGTCTGTCTGTCTGTTTGTCTCAGTCTGTGTCACCCCATCTGTCTGTCTGTCTGTGTTAGTGCCTGTTCCTGTCTGTGTGTCTCCCTCCCTGTCTCTGTGTCCACCCGTCTGTCCGTCTCTCCCTTCCCCTGTGGGCAGCCGAAGCGACAGACAGTGAGCCAGGCCCTGCGGCCCAGAGAGTGACCAAGCACCCAGCACGCCCTCACTGAGGCACGGGAGGAGGACTGAGCGCCTAGCACACACACAGGAGGACTGAGCACCCAGCACCTCGTGTGGAGGAACGGGAGGAGAACTGAGCACCCAGCGCCTCCTGTGGATTCATGGGAGGAGGACTGAGCACGCAGGCCCTCGTGTGGGACACAGGACTAACTGCCCAGCACCCACATGAGAAGACTGAGCACCCAGCACTTTGTGTGGAGGCACGGGAGGACTGAGCACCCAGCACCTCATATGCAGACACCGGGGGAGGACTGAGCACCCAGCACTAACAAAGGAAGACTGAGCACCCAGCACCTTGTGTGGAGACGCCAGGGGGGACTGAGCACCCAGCATCTTGTGTGGAGATGCCGGGGGAGGACTGAGCACCCAGCACCCACGCAGGAGGACTCAGTACCCTAACCCTGGGTACGTGTGTGCATGCGGGGGGGGGGGCTGGGGTGACCCGGGCGGCGCCATGATCAGGGCCCCAGGCAGCAGGCTCAGCTCCACCACGGGCCATGGCTCCGCCTCCTCCTCCTCCTCCTCCTCCTCCTCCTCCTCCTCCTCCTCCTCCTCCTCCTCCTCCTCCTCCTCCTCCTCCTCCTCCTCCTCCTCCTCCTCCTCCTCCTCCTCCTCCTCCTCCTCCTCCTCCTCCTCCTCCTCCTCCTCCTCCTCCTCCTCCTCCTCCTCCTCCCTCCTCCTCCTCCTCCTCCTCCTCCTCCTCCTCCTCCTCCTCCTCCTCCTCCTCCTCCTCCTCCTCCTCCTCCTCCTCCTCCTCCTCCTCCTCCTCCTCCTCCCTCCTCCTCTCCTCCTCCTCCTCCTCCTCTCCTCCTCCTCCTCCTCCTCCTCCTCCTCCTCCTCCTCCTCCTCCTCCTCCTCCTCCTCCTCCTCCTCCTCCTCCTCCTCCTCCTCCTCCTCCTCCTCCTCCTCCTCCTCCTCCTCCTCCTCCTCCTCCTCCTCCTCCTCCTCTCTCCCTCCTCCTCCTCCTCCTCCTCCTCCTCCTCCTCCTCCTCCTCCTCCTCCTCCTCCTCCTCCTCCTCCTCCTCCTCCTCCTCCTCCTCCTCCTCCTCCTCCTCCTCCGTCCTCCCCCAGCCCTACCTGCCTCAGTGTCTGTACCTTTTGGCTGGTTTCACTCAGATTATGGCCAGAGAATGGCTGAAGTAAATAACAGGAAGGAAGAAAGGAAATGTATGGTGATTAGCAGTTCTTTGAGGAAATGTTTACCTTTATTCACAAACAGTGTATGTGTTGGTAGTTTTCCTATTGCCAGAGAAAGAGAGTGTTGATTCTAAATGTTAGTTTTTAACATGAGAATCTTAAGCATTATATGTCATAACTCTAAAAAATGTTAGGTGTTTCAGAATCTTTCAAAAATATTTATTGTCTTTTTTCTCCTTTATTGTCAAAGTGAAGTACAGAGGGGTTACAATTTCATATATAATGCAGTTAGTACATTTCTTGTCCAACATGTTAACTCCTCCTCCCCTCCACATGCCTACCTCTTCCCTCCTGCTTCCCCTTCCACCCACGAGTTGTATGGTTGGTTTACACCAAATGGTTTTGTGAGTATTGTGTTTGGAGTTGTTTGTATTTTTATCCTTTGTCTATTGATTTTGATATTTACTTTCTCTTCCCTAGCTCTAATACACGTATATACAGTATCCAGGGTGCTCAGATGAGATACAGTGATAGTGGGGGTAAAACCACAGGAAGGGAATACGAGAGAAAATAAAAAGGGTACGGATTCATATCGCATGTTGAAAATAATTACAATAATGATATACCACTTGTTTCCATAACATGGAGCTCATTTCACTTAGCATCATCTTAAGTGTCCATAAGGGCATAGCTATTGGGCTATTATGACTTCGGCTTTGACTAGCCTAAACATGTACTAATTATTCCAAAAACATGTACTAATTATTCCAAGCACCCAGCACCCCTCACGGAGGCACGGGAGGAGGACTGAGCGCCTAGCACATACACAGGAGGACTGAGCACCCAGCACCTCGTGTGGAGGAACGGGAGGAGAACTGAGCGCCCAGCACCTCCTGTGGATTCATGGGAGGAGGACTGAGCACCCAGGCCCTCGTGTGGGACACAGGACTAACTGCCCAGCACCCAGCACCCACATGAGAAGACTGAGCACCCAGCACTTTGTGTGGAGGCACGGGAGGACTGAGCACCCAGCACCTCGTATGCAGACACCGGGGGAGGACTGAGCACCCAGCACTAACAAAGGAAGACTGAGCACCCAGCACCTTGTGTGGAGACGCCAGGGGGGACTGAGCACCCAGCATCTTGTGTGGAGATGCCGGGGGAGGACTGAGCACCCAGCACCCACGCAGGAGGACTCAGTACCCTAACCCTGGGTACGTGTGTGCATGCGGGGGGGAGGCTGGGGTGACCCCGGCGGCGCCATGATCAGGGCCCAGGCTGCAGGCTCAGCTCCACCACAGGCCATGGCTCCTCCTCCTCCTCCTCCTCCTCCTCCTCCTCCTCCTCCTCCTCCTCCTCCTCCTCCTCCTCCTCCTCCTCCTCCCAGCGGAGGACAGGGGGAGGTGCACGGCTGTCCAGCTGTCCGTGTGTCCATCCACCCATCTCTTTGTCTGTCCGTCTGTCTCCCTCTGTGTCTGTCTGTCCATCCATTTGTCCATGTGTCCGTCTGTCTCCAGGTCTGTCTGCCCGTCTGCTCATCTGTCCATCTGTCCATCCATCCGTCCATCTGTCTGTCTCCCTGTTTCTCCGTCTGTCTGTCTGACCATCTGCTCAGTGTGTTTGTCCGTCTGTCTCCAGGTCCATCTGTCCATGACTGTCTGTCTCCCTGTGTGTCTCACTGTGTGCTCATCTGTCTGTCCGTCTCCCTCTCTTGTCTATCTGTCTCCATGATGTCCATCTGTCCATCCGTCCATCTGTGTCTTTTTGTCATCTGTCTGTCTCCAGTTC
This sequence comes from Perognathus longimembris pacificus, assembly GCF_023159225.1. Taxonomy (NCBI): domain Eukaryota; kingdom Metazoa; phylum Chordata; class Mammalia; order Rodentia; family Heteromyidae; genus Perognathus; species Perognathus longimembris. Next base: position 62,954 of record NW_025959295.1, on the reverse strand, counting down.
TGTCTGTCTGTCTCCCTGTCCACCTGTCTGTCTGTCCTGCTCATCTGTGTCCCTGTCTGTCTGTCTGTCCATCTGTCTGCTGTGTGTCTGTCTGTCCGTCTCCCTGTCTGTCTTTCTCCATGTCTGTTTGTCCATCTGTCTGCCTGTCTCTTGTCCATGCCTGTTTGTCTGTCTCCAGGTCTGTCCATCTGTCTCCCAGTCTGTCTGTCTGTCTGTTCATCTGTCCGTCCATCTCCCTGTCTCCCTGTCTGTCCGTCCGTCTGTCTTCATGTCTGTCCGTGTCTTGATTCCCATCGCTGTCTGTCTGTCACCGCCCAAGCCCCCAGCCCCCCATGTCCCTCTGTCCCTCCGTCCGTCCGTCTGTCCATCTTCACCAGTCAACTTGTCACTGACACAGGGAACGCGGGCGCTCAGGAGCCTGCAGGGCAGACGGACGGACGGGTGGATGTGGGCTCGAATCCCGGCCTCCCGCATGGCCCACAATGCGTTGCGTTCCCCCCCCCACCCTGGGGGCCCCGGGTTCAGATTCCTGCTCACCTCTGACAGCCCCAGCCCAGGCCCAGCGACCCCACTGCTGCCGAAGCAGCAGGTGCAGCATGGCTGGCCCGGCGGGGACCCTTGAAACCTCCGACCGTGTGGGTGTGCACACACTCAGGGAGGAAGGGATGGGAGGGGGAGGGGTCACATGAAGTGGGGAGGGAGGGACACGTGACCCTCAGCTCCTTGCCCCAGCCCTCCCCACACGACTCCACCTGCAAAGGCTCACCCCCATGTGAGGCCTCTGAGGACACTTGAAATCGCCACCTATCCACCCACAGGCCCAGAATGGTCTTGGGGACACTTGAAACCACCCCCCCACCCAGATCCCCATTCCCCCGGGGACACTTGAAACCGCCGTGGGGACACTCAAAACTGCCCCACATCCACTCACAGGCCCAAGGTTTTCGTGGGGACACTGGATACCGCCCTCCATCGATGCACACGCCGAGGGTTGCCTTGGAGACACTTGAAACCACCCCCTAAAGAACTGCCCCCATCATGGGACACTTGAAACTGACCCTCACCCAGACCCCCTCCCCTTGGGGACACTTGAAACCGCCCTCCATCCACCCACAGGCCCAGGGTTGCCTTGGCGACGCTTAAAACCGCCCCCTACAGAACCACTCCAACCCGGGGACACTTGAAACCGCCCTCCATCCACCCACAGGCCCAAGGTGGTCCTGGTTACACTTGAAACCACCCCCCCAAGAGCCCCTCCCCATTGGGATACTAGAAAACACCCTTGGGACACTTGAAACCGCCCTGGGTACACTTGAAACCACCCACCACAGACCCCTGCCCACCCTGGAGACACTTGAAACGAATCGCCCCAGACCCCTTCCCCCGGGAACACTTGAAACCGCCCTCCATCCACCCACAGGCCCAAAATGGTCCTGGGGACACTTGAAACCACCCCCCACCCAGAATCTCTACTCCTGGGGACACCTGAAACCTCCCTGGGGACAGTTGAAACCGCCCTCTGCTCCCCAAACTCCACCATGTTGCTCCAGGAGCCCTAGGTCAGGGTGCGGGCTTCCCTGGCCCGGATGCACAGGCCTGGTGAGGCCCGGGTTCGAGGCCTGGCCGGGCGTAGGTGTTGTCTGAGCCTCCCAAGACCTCAATGTGGGGGGAGACTCGCCATGGGGCAGGGGTAAACTGAGGCACGGGGCGGTTCCAGGAGCACTCACCGGGGAGTCCTGGGAGACCAGCTGGCCACCATGCTAAAAGAACAGAGCACAGGCCTCAGTCAGCACTGACTGCGGGGCAGGGTGCTGGACCGTGTACTTCTGGGTGATGTGCTTAGTACTCCCACGTGCTGTGTGGAGTACTCCCCAGTGCTGGGCTGAGTACTCCCATTTCACACTAATCCTGAAACCCACCTCTCCCAACCAATACTGGACTGAGTAGTCCAGGGTGCTACAACCAGTACTCCCTGGTGCTGGACTGAGTACTCCCGGGTGCTGCACTGAGTACTCCCATCCCTCCCCGGTGCTGGACTGAGTACTCCCATCCCACACCAATCTGGAACCCCACCCCCTCCTGACCGTTGCTGGACTAAATACTCCCCGCCAGTGCTGGACCGAGTACTCCCGGGTGTTGCACTGAGTACTCCCATGCACAGGGCCAGCTGGTACCGGAAGTCGTGCTTGCTCCACTGCCTCCAGGTCCTGTGTGGCTCCCACCATACCTGCCAGCCCCGGGGGGCCGCAGGCAATGCTCACGTTTCACAGGGGGTCAAAGTGTTCTGAAAACTGCCACAGATGACTGGAGGGACACCGGGTGGGGTGGGGGGGCTCGAAACTGCCCTCGGTGGTGCCAGGGATACTTGAAACTGCCCTTGTGGGTCTTGGGGGACACTCAAAACTGCCCTGGATGCTCATGGGGACAGTGGAAACCGCCCTCCATCCACCAAGGTGCTCGTGTGGACACTTGAAACCGCCCTCAGCGGTCTCGGGGACACTTAAAACCGCCCTGGATGGTCCTGGGAAAACTTGAAGCTGCTTTTGGGGGTCATGGGGAACCCTTGAAATCGCCCTAGGTGGTCGTGGGGATACCTGAAACTGCCCTCCATGCACCAAAGTGCTCGTGGGGATACTTGAAACCACTCTCGGTGGTCTCGAGGACACAAATCCGCCCTCGGTGTTCTTGGGGACACTTTAAACGGCCCTTGGTGGTCTCTGGGATACTTGAAACTGCCCTGGGTGGTTCAGGAGGTACTGGAAACCACCCTCACCAATTTCACGGGCATAGAGCCAGGCGACCAGGAAGTAGACGGGGCCAGCGGGGCTCGAGCCGGTGACCAGGGCGTAGGTCTGGGCCCAGAGGCCAGCAAGATCGGGGAGGATGCAGCCCACCTGGAGGCCGGACTGGCACATGTCGGCCAGCACTCATGGTACAGGCCGGTCCTAGGGAGTGGTGGGGCATTAGAAACTCACAATGGCCGAAGGGGGGGACATTAGAAACCGACAATGGCCAACAGAGGTGGCATTACAAACTGACAATGCCAAAGAGAGGCGTTAGAAACTGACAATGGCGGGATGAGCGGGGAACATTAGAAACCGACAATGGTGCGGAGGGGGCATTGAAACCGGCAGGGGTGGCCCCACCTGGAGTCCGGATCCTGAAGGAATACTGTGTCCCCCGCGGTGCCTGCGGCCCCAGTGCCCATGAACAGTTCAGGGCCTGGGCCTCGAAGACATAACACACAAGGCCTGGGGAAACGACATGGTGGCGGGGGGGTGGAGCGTGGAGGGCCTGTGGGGAGAATAACCCCTGACCCTTCAACCCCACGACCTCTGACCCTTCAACCCCAAAACCCCTGACCCTTCAACCCCATGTCCCCTGACCCGTCAACCCATGACCCCTGACCAGTTCAACCCCATGATTCCTGAACTTTCAATCCAATGACCCCTGAACCTTCAACATATGACCTGTGACCCCTGACCCTCGATCCCCCCCCCTACCCGGAACCTCAGGACCTCACCCGGGTTTGTGAACCCCAGGCCTTTGGTCAGGGGCCTCCTGGCCACAGTGAGTGTAACCTCGAACTCGACTCCCTGGTACCACAGGAGATCCCAGAATTCGCAGCTACATTGTCCGACGGGGACCTTGGAGAGCGGGGGGGGGGGGGGTCGGTGCCTTGACATAAACCGGAACACCTGGGAGATCCATTCGTCCATCCATGCCTCAACTTAGCCCCCGGAACACCAGGGAATGTGGGCCAGCCCACCCCTGCCTCAGTTTACCCCACAGCCCCCACCATTGGCCTCCCAGGGTGGGGGCCTGGTGTCTCCGTCGTGCCTCGTTTGCCCCAACTGTCCAGCAGTGTGACCGACCCCTTGTTCGGGTTCACAACGATGCACCGGGCCTCTGTGGTGGTGGCCACACAGTGCAAGCTTAGCCTGTGGCTCCTGGAGTCGAAGGTCAGGCCCAGGTCAGGTACAGGGTCAGGGGTCGCAGGGCCCAAGGTTGGGGGGGTCTCAGGGGTCAGGAGGGCGCGGGGAAGCTTCCAGAAGATGGTGTGGGAGTCTCTGGTTGGGTTGGGGGGGTCACGAGGAACAAAGGTGAGAAGTCAGGATCATCCATACAAGGGTACTGTGTTCGAATCCTCCCTTGGGCTGATGGAGGAACCAGAAAGGAGGTGAGTTACCCGGATGAGCTTCAGCCATGAGGACGAGGAGGAGGAGGAGGAGGAGGAGGAGGGGGAGGAAGATGGAGGCTGCAGACCAGGGGAGGATCAGGGCAGGAGGCCTGGACCTGGAGAGCACTGTGGAGAGAGCAATGGGGATGGGTGGGTGGGTGGGTGGGTGGATGATTGGGTGGATGGGTAGAAGAGTGGGTGGATTGATCGGTAGGGGGGTGGATGGGTGGGTGGATCTATGGGTGGGTGGATGGGTGGATGGGTGGGTGGATGAATGATGGGTGGGTAGATGGGTGGGTGGATGGTTGGGTGGGTGGGTGGATGGATGGGTGGGTGGGTGGATGGGTGGGTGGATGGATGGGTGGGTGGGTGGATGGGTGGGTGGATGGATGGGTGGGTGGGTGGATAATTGGGTGGGTGGGGGATGGGTGCTTGATCTCATCCCTCTCTCCTTCCCCCTCCCTCTCCTCCCTGGTGGCCCCGGGGGCTTTCACACTCACTGCAGGCCATTGGCACATTGGGTCTGGTGTGGGGCAGCCAGGGTGCCCGTCTTGGTTCCGGGGGTTTGGGCTGTCAGGTGTGGACCTCCGGGTGGGTGTCCTGGGGAGCTTGGGGCGGCTGTGCCCCGACGTTTCTGGGCTCCGGACGGGGAGTGGATGCCGCTTCCCCTTTCTCGCTTCTCCTGGGGGTTTCCTGGCTCCTGGGCATCTCATTCTCCTTTCTCGGGGATGGGGAAGCCAAGGCGGCACCCCGGTGAGGACAGGCCTTGGGGCCTCGGGGGTGCGGGTGCCATGCACAGACAGACAGACAGACAGACAGACCTGAGTCCTCCTTGGGTGGTGGTGCTGGGTGCTGAGTCCTCCTGGGTGGTGGTATTGTGTGCTGAGGCCTCCTGGGTGGTGGTATTGAGTGCTGAGTCCTCCTTGGGTGGTGGTGCTGGGTGCTGAATCCTCCTTGGGTGGTGCTGGGTGCGTCTCCCAGACAGAGAGACACAGTCCAGTCGGAGGAATGGAGGGGCGGACAGAGGGACGGACATGTGGATTGGGAGACGGAAAAGGAGGGACGGGCGGAAACACAGACGGAGAGAGGCGCAGACACACAGACAGACGGACAGACAGGACAACATAGAGACAGACAGGGAGACAGACAGACGCACAAGAGATGGACAGACAGATGGACAGGGAGACAGACACATAGACAGACAGATGGATGGACAGATGCAGGGGGCCCTGCACCCCGGGCGCTCTCCTGACCAGCAGGGGAGGCAAGGAGGCACGCCCCTCCCCGCCGAGGGTGAACCCAGAATAGGTAATAAGCAGCAAGTCGCCCGCACGCAGCCCAACCCAACCTTTATGCCACAGTTAGATGGTCAGTCGACTTGGGCAGAGTTCAAGACCGCTCTCTGTTTATTGGCGCGAACCCCATCTTAAGTATGGGCAATGGCAGCAGGAAGAGGAGGGGTGTAACATACCTAGTCAGGGGCTACGATTGGCGGTCGGAGCTGTCCGTCAAGGGTGGAAGGCCATGGGACCTCCCTAAGGGGCGGCCTGAGTCTATGTCACTACCAGCAGGACCACCCCAGGTTACTGCCTAGAGCTGCCTTCCAGTTCCGGACCCCGAAGGCAGGCGGGGTTAGCCAGGATCCCTCTCCCCGGAGGCGGTGCAACAGTCACACAACTCCAGGGCGTGCACAGTCGGGGCCAGGCGGTGCGCCCCACATCTCCTCCTTTTCTGTTTAATAAGCTGGTGGATGTCCTACTCGAGAAAGCGCCTGTCTTAGGTCGTCCCCCCTGAAGGATCTTACCTGTCATTGGCTGGCCATCCTAGCTCGTCGGGCCACCCTGCCTATGAGGCTTGCCAGCCCCAGCAAAGGAACAAGGCGGGAGGAGAGGGGTCTGTGCTCAAGAGGAGGCCCTGCTATTTCTGCCTCACGCCTGTGCACTCTGGTAGGCTGCACATCCTGGAAGGGGCCATGACCAATTTCATAGGGTTCCCAAATGGCTAAAGGCAGCATAATGCTGCCAAACCACCGTTGACTGGACAGCTCTGGCTCATTGCTTAAGAACTAGGGGAAGCCTATTTGCCCTAGCATGGTCAGGTGTAAATACAGAGGCTATATAAGCACAGAGGCAAATGCAAACACAGGTCATGGGGGTCTCTCCCACGAGGAGGAGAGGGTAGGGGAGCCACCAGCATTCCTTCCAGAGGGACCAGCCAACACAGCAAGCCTGCAGCTCCCAATGAACAGTACCCACACCTTGCTCCCTGTTGATCTTGCTAGCACCTGGCACTGGACCGTACATGGGGGGAATGGAGTGGATCGGGTGAGAGAACAGAAACACTTATTTCCTTGAAGCTTAAGAACATAATGGGAGGGCTGAAAGTGAGGAAGTGGGTGGATGGACCTTGAATAAACATTCAGAACCATCTAGTTCTCCTTTCTGTTACAACCTAAAGCCTGCAAGACCAGAGATCTGTCACACAACTCTCCTCTATCTTATTGGCACCAAAAGGGTCCGAGGACATGTTAGATTGTTGCAGAGCCATAAATGAAGTACTCATTTTCAATACTTGATGCACTTAGGGTACATTTGAAACCCATTTCCCTCTTCTACCTTTACGCTTCTATCTCCCTAACACACCTGAAGACAAGTTTATCATCAAATTGAGGAGGAAGATGAGAGCAGAGGAGGAGGAGAGCAGAGGAGGTAGAGAGCAGCGGAGGCAGAGAGCAGAGGAGGAGGAGAGGCGAAAAGGAGAGCAGAGGAGAGCAGTGGAAAGCAGAGGAGGAGAGCAGAGGAGCTCAGAGGAGTGCAGAGGAGAGCATTATTTTTGTTTGTTTTGCTCCCAGCTGGGAGGAGAGCCACAGGCTGAGGATGGTCCTTGCCTGCGGGTCCCCGTGCTGAGCCCTATACAGGTCCCTCACCGAGCCTGCCTGGCACCTACTCTGCCAACTACTTGTGCAGCCGCCAGGACTGAACTTTGGAGGACTTGTCGCTACTCCTCTGGCCAGTTGTCTTGGCAGGAGGTAGAAGGTGGCCAGAGGACCCCCCCCTTACCATGCTGGTGAAGAAGCCTGTGGGGAAGGGAGCAGGGTGAAAGGCTGGATCTGAAGAACCCAGCCCTTCCAGGCAGCATTGCACCTGTGCCATGCCCCCGTGCACCACCCTGGCCACCCTCCTCTCCGGGGTGGCCATGATTTCGTGTCTGTAACTTGGGGTGAAAACCAACAACCTTCAGGCAAGGATCCTCACCCTGGAATCTGCTAAAGGGGCACCCTCCGTTCCCCTGCTGCCCAAGAAGGCGGATCAGCTGAAGACCATAGTACTTGAGTGGAGCGACTTCTCGCTCAGGTGTGTGAGGCTGCTCCTTGCTCGAGGGGGAGTTGCATGTGGATAGAATTTTGCACAGGTTCAGTCAGTCTACAGGATCCACCCTTACTGGTTATACAGTTGATTTGGGATGTGTGAGCCTCTGTGGTATCTATTTATTCAAGTCCCTTCCTTGGTTTCTCTCCAAGTCTGTGTGGAGGATCTTCCCTCTGTCTTCCTTAAGGATTGCATGTTGCAATGGCAGTAGGGGCTTTGCCCGGCTGTTTAGTTTTGTGGAGTCTGGGCTGTCAGCATTCTCAGTTGTATGGAGAATATTCATTGTAATACTCACATCTGTTTTTCATTTGATAAGGTTAGGCCTTATCAATAGAGAATGGTAAGCACTCTTAAAAGTGAAATAAGCCCATAGATTTAAAAATTCATTTAACTCGGAATTCTTTTCATATTAAAGGTTTTAAAAATTGGAAAAAAAAAGTTTTCCTTTGTTTTTTTGGAGGGGGAGAGTTAACAGAGGTTGTGCTCAGATATTGATGAATGGAGAATTGAAAGGGATTCCTTTAAAGATGACTTAGACTCCAGTAGGGAGAGGGTAGTTTTTCTGCCAGTGGAGAGATGCAGTAGTTGCAGCCCGAATGTGATAAAGTATGTCTACAACATTGGATGTTATTGATAGGACACACATTGCCATGAGCTGCATTGTTAGTGCCGGAGTTTTGCCTTGGCTGTGCAGGGAGAGGGTGTGTTAGGTCCTCTCCCTGAGGGCTATATGCAGATGTCCCCACCTCATTAAGTCTCCACCCAGTTACCTGGGTAACCTGCAGACCTGGAGGCAGTTACCTTTCCCTGAGGTCACCTCATAATCCACCTGGCCACACCCCTTGCCCCTGCCCTAGATAAAGCAGGGCTGGGTGGGGGTCGCGCTCTCTCTCTCCTCCCCCTCTCTCTCCCTTCTCTCTGGCCATGGATCATCGTGGCCACAGGCCAGCAGTTTGGTAATAAACTTTTCTCTCCTGCCTGAATACCGCGTGGCATTCTCCTTTACCGGCTACCTACTTTAAAAACCTAACAGGGTGGTGATAGTTGAATAATGAAGAAAGGTATTACCCAAATCTTTCAATCTATGTCAATGTTAAATTGATTTTTAAATTAAAAACAAAATTATGTCTTGAGTACTGTTAGCATTGGCTAAGATCCATGCACTTACATAAATGCTGTTTGTGCAGGCTATCAAACATTATTAACAGCCACAGAGGAAGAGTCCCTGAAGAACTCACAGAACTGGGATACTACTGCTAGCTCTTAATATATCTTCTTTTCCTACAGGAATCCTACGAACACATGGCTAAACTGAGAATCACAAGAGAAACACCTTCTGAGTGCAACTGTCCAGCAGGTAAGAAATGAAACTTAACTAGGTTCCATCTAGAGGAGAGCATTTGCAAACAAAAGATCATATGCCTGTCAGGTCTACCTGTAACAGTAACAGAGAAAGAATGCAGACCCAACTTGCTTTAAGAAAATCAACATGTCTCCCTTTGACAGATGGTGAGTAAAGCCACAAATATTATTTTAAGCAGCATACCAGTGTCTGTGAGGGGAAAAAAAAGAGCTAATCACCATGAAAAATATTGGCAAGGGGATATACAAATTTCTTAGTATCCCGGATTGAAAAGTCATCTTCAATTTTATTAAATAACTTCAGTGTTCGTGGTGAACCTGGTCTGAATAGCTGTGAAGCCCTGGTGTCTAATGTTATATTAGTGCAGAGTTTTTTGTGGTTATTATATTCGCAAGTGATCTGACCTGTAGGTAAAAATGAAGACTAAAGGAAATTAGTTCTTTATTTTGTTCTCAGTACCTTGCCAGAAATATTCTTCCATGTTGTCCATTTTTCTGTGTAGTTATAAGAAACCATAGTGACAGTGTGTATTAGAAGGATAGAGACGAAAGGGTAGTGAATGAGCACCCCCACCCCCCACCCCCGAATCATTAAATCTTCATTCAGAGACTTCTGAGCCTTGGTTGTTGTCTGTAGACCTAACAATTTAAAAGCTCTTGGAATATGGCCAGGGGAAGGCATTTAGTGGATACAATATTATATAAGGCATCAAAACTCCCATGAATCTCAAGAAGTTCTTTAGATAAACATGGTGAATGTATTTATGAACATTCTAGTTTCTTTCATCCTTATGCATGGAAAATGAGTCTTTTTCTCTCATATGGAAGAGCTCATTTCAATGTAGTCATGTGCTTCATAATGACACTTCAACCCAAGACAGGTCACAAATATAACAGTGGACCCCTAAGATTGTGTAACCTAGTGATGTCATAGCCAGCTTAGTTTGTGTGAGTGAGCTGTGTGATGTTTGCTCCGCAGTGGGATGGCAACAGCACAGCCCTTAGAACACGCCCCAGTTATGATTAAGCTGCAGGTGACTGTGAAAAACTTTGCGGCTGCTGTTCACTGCTGGCTCACGCCTGTAATCCTGGCTACTCAGTAGGTGGAGATCTGAGAATTGCAGTTCAAAGCCAGCCTAGTCAGCAAAGTCTATGAGACTCTTATCTCCAACAAACTAAGAAAAAGCTGGAAAAGGCACTGTGGCTCAAGTGGTAGAACGCTAGCCTTGAGCACAGAGAGGCTCAGGGATAGCACCCAAGACCCTGAGTCCAAGCCCCGGGACTGGGGATAAAAAGGACTACTGCCTGTAATTTCTTATAGTTTGCGGTTGGTTTTTGTCTCATGATAACTAGTTCAGGCACAGTTTAGACTTTTCAATTTTCAGGTTATACAGCATAAAAGCTTTTAGTATTTGTATTTAGTATTTGTATTTGACCATCTTTGAGATATATTATTTTTTCAGTGAAGGCTTTTGATGAGAAGACAAAGCGTGGATGTTTGACATTGTGTGTTTCATCCTGAGTAGTTGAGAAAGACCTCAGAAGTAAGATATTCAAGGGAAGAACTTTTCCAGGACAGGAATGAAATCACAGCTGCCCCTGCCCCATAGAGATGATGTTAATTTCCCCGACAGTGGGTAGGGTAGGTATAGGACTTCACAAATCACACCTGGCAGGAAAGAGCATCTTTTGAATATACAAAAAAATCCAGTACACGGGCTGTGTGTATGTGGGGAGCTTAAATTTAATTTGGAAGATTCATAACAAACTTGGTAAAATGTTGAAAAGTGACCACACTGAGTTCTATTTCCAGAGGAGATACTATTGTTTTTATGATGCTTCATGTAGGCCAGTGATTGAACTCTTGTCATCTGGGAGAAAGCTATTATCCTTAAGAGTTTGCTGTATATTCCCTGGGATGATTATTACAGACTTTGTTTTTCCATCTTGCTTTTTTTGGGGTCAGTCCTGGGCCTTGGACTCAGGGCCTGAGCACTGTCCCTGGCTTCTTCCCGCTCAATGCTAGAACTCTGCCACCTGAGCCACAGCGCCCCTTCTGGCCGTTTTCCATATATGTGGTGCTGGGGAATCGAACAGAGAGCTTCTTGCCACTAGGCCATATTCCCAGCCCTGTTTTTCCATCTTAATGTGATAAATGAATAATAAACAGCAATTCTCTTGGGTTGTTGTTTATTGGTTGCTCTATCACCTGCTTTCCTTCTTGCCACCACTAGAACTCTGCATTACATCAGTTTTTACCTGGCTCCTTGGGAGGGAACTCTGAAGGGGCACATTCAAACACACAGAACCAGATGGGGTTTTTGGTGAGTTACAGAAATAAACTCAGTTCTGCTTGTCCAATAACAAGACATCACCCAAACGCAGGCTTTGTGTTAAAAGATTCTGGAGAAAACCAGCTGATGCAGGATTATCTTAGGGAATGAGCTGGCTGGCCAAAAGGGCTTAGAAAGAAGATATGGCACTTCCCACCTGATTTGGCTGGAACCTCTGTTCGCCATGTGTGACTAAGACTTGTCACCCAGACATCTGTTTGCAGGACAGAGTGAGACAAGTGTGACCTCAACTCAGTTCCTGTGGACACATGCCCATCCATTGAAGTTGACACTCTTGATGACAGGCTGAGTCTCAGAGCCAAGGGTCGGTAGCAAAGAAGCAAAGTTGTGTTGTTTGTACTCACTGATGGCTTCTGCTAGAACTCAGGTCTTACTGGGGTTTTCCCAGGTAGCCTCTGTGGGAAGGCTTTGAGGACGATTTATTGAATGGCTTCTCACAGTAGGAGAGGCTCTTTGTGATTTACTTTCTATAACTAGGAGAGTTTTAAGTGCTAGCAATCTTAGGATTTGTCCCCTGGGCAGAGGGACTCCAGAGCTAGAAGCCTAATAAGGAATCCAGAATGAGCTGGATATGTCTAGACTGCAATCTTAGATCTGATACTAAATAATGGTGTGACTGTGATCAAATGAATGCACTTCATTTTTTCACCAGGAAAAAAAAAGACTAGAAATTCCTTCTCCATTGTACGATTTATGTAAATTGTTTGGCATATTAGTGTTTAGAGCTTAAATAATACTTCTGTTTTTTTTGTGTTGGTTTTTTTTTTTGTAAGTTTCTCAGAAAGACTAGGCAAATTCTCTTACCATTAAAGCTGCACCCACAGTTCATTAGTCTTTTTCTTACATTCCTTCCTCTGCTCCACAGAGGAACAAGTGGGAAATGTTGCAAAAGTTGCTCAGAACCTAAAGCTAATGTACATGGCGGTTAGTTAAACATCTGTAGGTCATTTATAAAGATAATCTTGCCTGTCAGTATCTCTTGGTGTTGTAGCAGTGGAATTTGGGGTTTTCATGATACCTAGTTTTGTCTCCAAAGTGTTCACCAAAATGACAGGGGAAACAGACCATTTAGACCGAAGCATACCGGGTAGAAAGACTTGGATTTATTGGGCATGGACTTAGTAAAGAGTGTCTTTACAGCTTCAATGTGAGATGTTTACCAAAATGAGTGTCTTCTCCATCTGACTCGTAGACCTATTCAAATCAGATTTATTTATACAGTGATATTTATAACATAAAATTGGACAGTCATTATTATATCATCTTTGTCCTCAAAAGAAAGGCATATTTACCTTTTTTGTAAGATCAAGAGACGCTCTAGAAAACCAAAAGAAAATTTTCTTTTAAGAACCCCAAATAATTCATCAAAGCTATGTTTAGCAGATTTGCATTAGCAATGGCAGAGACAAGGAAATAACAGCTGCTATTTGTGGCTTGATCCCTGTCATACCTGATTGTCTCTAAGAGAGTAACTTGGCTCGTCACTATGGCTACAGAATTCTACTTCAGGTTGTGTTCTTTGGATCTTCCATGAAGTATGCATAAAGCAGGCATATTTACAGAAAGGTTTCTCTGTCCAGCCAATGAAGAACGATGGGAATGGATACACCATTCAAGTGATAAGAACTCATTCATCAGTACCATTGGCCTCCTCAGCCTATTAGGTGTTGAAAAGATATGTCACAGCCATCCCAGAGGACCATGCAGAGATCATCACAGACAGGAGAAGAAGGTTGAAAAGGAGGTTTATTAGTGGGGCCATAGTTCCCATGGGAGAGGGAGCTACATGGTGTCTGCACCTTATCCAGGTGGCAGCTTCTCTCTCTGGGGGTAAAGGGGAAGTAGATAGGTAGTGAGTAGGAGTAGCTCATTAGGTATGGGTGGATCTGGGGGCTAGTGGGAGGAGCTGAGGACCTGAGGCTAAGGAAGTGCAAACAGGTATAAGAACCTCTGTGGTGTCATCCATGTAGAATAGGAAATGAAGAAAGCCACCTTGGCTTTTTCATTAACATGTTACACAATCTTGTGCAAATCATTTCCACATATGGCTTTTTACAAACTGGTCATATCATTGTAAGTAAGAGCTGGGCAATAACGACTTAGCATCTTAGTCAATTCTCTACCTAGCATAAATTCTAAACAGTACCAGATTTTGGGATTATTTTTTGGGGGAGCAAATAAGGCAGACTTGCCCTGTATCCTCATGGAGTTTCTAGTTCCATGAAGATGACACCAAATGTTAATTTGAAAAGGACTTTCCATGTGGGATAAGCAAAATCAAGAGGAGTACATTTTGGAGCATATAACCTAAATCTATGAAATGTTTACAATATGGGAAGTTGTTTAAATGGTTTGGTGGTAGAGAAAGAAAACTATACTTATGTTTCAGAAATTCATAATAGAAGAAAATATGGCTCCTGAGAAAATCTGTAGGAATGGATACAAAGTTTGTTGGTTGCCTTTTGAATTTCTAAGATTTGATGGATAGGTAGATAAAGGTACACTGGTAGGTGATCTGCTGATATTCCAAATGAAAGAAACATGATATTTTTTTTCTTGGTCATGGGGCTTGAACTCTGGGCCTGGGCTCTGTCCCTGAGCTCTTCAGCTCTACCACCTGAGCCACTTTCTAAACATGATTTTTAATATAGAATGGACAGCCTGTTCTATATGATGATAGTCTATTCTATTCTATGAATAGTGAGATTAAAGTTGAGAACTTCTTGTGTGGAGTGTTTAACAGCTACAGGTAAAAAGTGAGACTAGAAGCCATCTGGTGGTGGCTCAGTTATAATTCTAGCTTCTTAGGAGATTGCAATCTGAAGGTTGAGATTCAAAGCCAGCCTAGGCAGGAATTTCCATGAGTCTCTCACCTTCAATAGCCACCAAAAAGCCAAAGTAGAGCTGTGGCTCAAGTGATAGAAAGCCAGCCTTGAGCAAAAAATTTAAGGGGCATTGCCCAGGCCCTGAGTTCAAGCCCTAGTATGAGCATACACAGAAAGTAGATACTTCTTAAGGTATCCTCTATACTTATGAAATGACTATTTACAAAATGGGAGTAAATGCCAACAAGCGCAAGTACCCCTCATTCCCAAGTGGGAGCAGTACCGATCCTGGTGATGGATTGAGGTCGCCCCAGTATGGTGATGGACGTAAATGGTCACGCTTGCTTTGAGATAGAGCACTCTTCCCCCTGGTGTCAGAGCCTTTGTGTTCCTTTGCTAATCCAGTGGATTTGAGCATATAAAACTCCATGTCTTGCTGTATACATTTTCAATGATATAGAGAACAGAAACAGTTTTACCTTAAGAAACTTGAATAAGCAACTTGAGATGGTGAATGTTATGGAAATGAAAATGGCAGATATTCTCCACTTCCTGTGACACAGAACAGGGCACAGTGATGAGGGTGCCCCCACGAATGTCCCCAGTAAGTCTTTCTGAGGCCTAATGAATCCAACAGGCTGGACATGACATGCTCAGTGACCTTTCTGCTGAGAGTGGACAAGGACAAGTTGCCTTTTGAAGGGGTGTTCTTGTTCTCTTTTGTCTGCCTTGTTTACAAATGAAGAAGCTAATTCTTCCAATTCTTGCTCTGTGATGCTTGGCTTGGAACTTGAGGCCTTTTCCTTGCTTCATTTAAACCACTCCTCCAGTTCCTTTTTTTTTTTTTTTTGGCTTTTGAGTTATCTTTGGATAGTCTTTTGGGCTGGCCAGCCCTCCCCTTCCTCTATCTCTTCCACCTTTCTCCCTTTTCCTCTGCCCTTTTCACTCTTCTTCCCCTTTAACTCCTCCTCCCCTCCCTCCCCTGCTTTTCATTTGATCAGGTGGTCTCAAGACTGTGCTCCTCCCTACCTCTGTTACCCAGTATCTGGGAAACAGAAGTGTGCCACGATGTCTGGCTTCCTTTCCCTTTCTCACTGTAGTAATTCCGTTGGTAATTATGTAAAAGGATACCAATACTATATGGAATTTCAATTCACTGTACCTTATTCGATGTGTGGGAGCAAGCATTCTTTCAAGGCCACAGTCTGCTCTGCTTCTGATTGCTTTGTAAGGGTGTAAAATCAACACTGTGACATGACCAAAATGGAAGCCATCCAAGACCTATCATGAAAAACTGTTTGGGTGCCCTCCTTACCATGTTAGAGACTTTCTGGGGTGGTTTGGTGGAAGTGGAGAATGTGAAAACTGTTTATGGATGACTCTGAGCTGCAGGCTGAAACCTGAAACCCAGGATATGACTGGCTACACCTAGAAGCATTGCTACCTAACCTGGCTTGCCAAGATGGGTGAAGTTTGGTGGGGTGGTTTAAAGTGCCATGGAATTTCACAATGCCCCCATCCCTCCCCAATTTGTGTTAACAATGGTGATTCTTACGTGGAGATAGGAGGAACTGAGCTAAATAGGAGTTCACTGCTCCACCAGTTTCTTCCCAATTGAATTGCGAGCTATCCCTTGTCTTCTTTGGTGATGGACAAAATCAGTAGAGAAAGCAAATAGTTTCTCCAACCCATCAGCTCTAAGATACCTGAAATGCAGTCAATGTTGCACTTGTGTATAGTAGATACAGCCACAGCCATGAACTTTGGGCTAGTATTCCAACAGCTAGAATAAGTGGAATTAATACTGTCATTCAACTTACTGTGGAACTTCTTCCCCTCAAAATTTGGAATTTCTATGAGTACAGGATAATTTGGAATTGCGATGACACTTCTGACGTCATTGCATCCAGAGATGTCACTGCCTCTTCAGTTGAAGGCCTTATTCTCTTCACGAATGGTAGTTGAAATGTATTCATTTCCCTTCATAATGTGTTCCTTACATTGATCACTAGATTCATGCAGTTTTTGTTATAAGGGCATACTTATAGGCTTTGACACCTAAAATGTAAAAAAAAAATTATAATTTCAATTTATAGGCGTTCTGGTCTTCATTATGGACATGAAGCTTTAATTCTTGTATTTAAAATATATTCACACGTTATAAAATACAATGATCATATTTACTCTAATTGAGTAAATTGTAGCAAGTTCTGGCTTGTACATTATGGTATAACTGGGAGTCAGAATATATGTCTAGATAGTCTTCTTTGTTATCGGTTCCTCTCTCCACTTCTCCCACTCTTCTCACCTCTTTTCCTCCTCTTCCTTCTCCCTTTTCTTCCAAAAGAGCTCAATGTTCCTCACTAAAAGTGAGGAACATATTCCTTAATCTGTTAGCACTAGAAAGTTGGGGAAATGCACAATGTAACCCACTGTGATATACATCACAAACATCAACATCTCTCACCCCATCCGTCTGCCTTAAAGTCTGAGATTTTTTAAAGCCTTTAAGTCATCCCAGTTTTTGACATGTTTCTGTGCATTTTTTCATTTTTCTTTGTGCTTTTTTACTTTTTGGTGCTTGCACCAGGGCTTGTACACAGGTCCTGAGTGCTATCCCTTAGCCTTTGCACTCAAGGATAGTGGTCTACCACTTGAACCACAGCTCTGTTTCCTGATTTTTTGGTGATTAATTGTAGATAAGAGACTTTCTGGTGCATGCTTTCTTTGAACCTTGATTCTCAGAAATCATTCTCTTGAGGATTACAGACATGAGCCACTGGCACCTTGCTCCTTTGAGCTTTTATTCTTCACACATACGCACATAGAGTCTTGTCAACAAGTTGCTGCTGCCATTAACTTTTTAATATAGTTATTGTTAACACTAGAGTTTTGTTGAGCAGTTAATGTTTAGCTGGCCAAATAGTATCTGCAACATAACTTTCCCCCAAATTACAATGTCCCTTAGTATCTGAAGTGGGTTGGCTCTATAACCCATGTGGCTAATGAAGTTCTTTTGATATAAAACAGTATAATATTTGCATATAAACTACAAACATCCTTCGTATGCTTTGTCTTCTCTAGATTGCTTACAGTAAGTAATATAATTGAAATAATGTGTAGCTAGATTTTATACCATATTATAGGGCATTATGACAAGAAAACAGTGTGAATGTGTTTTAGTACAGATGCACTGCTTTTCCCTTAAAGATGTACAATCTGTAATTGGTTGAATTTGCATATGCAGAGTATTTATTTGTGCATTATTTATAGAAACTATGCTGTAAGAAAGTTGGTCTTTGGTAAAATGATGATGGTTCTATGTTGAAACTGAAATGGAATCCAGGAGGAGACTGTGAGTTTTGTGTCTGCATTTAAATGACAGGCAAGATCTTGAGAAATTACTAATAATGTAGCCAATATTGACTGAGAAATCCAATGCATTTCACAAAGAGAGTGTAAATCTGGCCACATTGTAACGAGTACAACAGAAGGAAAATTGAAAGACTATCTTGTTCCCATTGAAATGAATGTCCACTGTCATCAGGTGTTTGAGCAGGGAGTTGTGGATAGCTCTTTGGCCAAGCAAAGCACATTTTATACGTGTCTGGTAGGACATGCAATAGAATGACACAGCAGCTCTACAAGCTATTGAGCTTTGTTGAGTGATAGTTTTCCCTTCCGTATATCGTTTCAAACTATGGGCTCAAGGAAGTCTGGAACATAAAAATGACTTTTTGTTTTGACAGACCTGGGGCTTGAACTCAGGGCCTGGGCACTGAGTATCTTTTGCTCAAGGCTGGCACTCAGCTCTACTCTGAACTATCTGGTGGTTGGAGCTTAGTGTCTTGTAGACTTTTCCTGCCCAGGCTTGCTTTGAACTGTGATCCTCAGATCTCATTTCTGAATAGCTAGGATTGTAGGCATAGGCCACCAGTACCTGACTTCCTGACTTCCTGAATTTGGCTCCTCTGTCCTCTGTCCTCCTCCTCAGGCCCCCTTCCTTCCTTCCTCCTCCTTTTTTCATCTTTCTTCTTTTTTCCCCTTCCTCCTCCTTTTTTCATCTTTCTTCTTTTTTCCCCTTTTCTTCATTGCTTTGCTTTCTGAGAGAATTCAATGATCAGCCAACCATGAAATGGGAAAGTGGACCAAATAAGGCTGGATAATTTATTTGAGCCAAACAGAGGTATTATAATCTATTAAAAATATTTAGCCAAACACACTGTATTCGTGACTTTATCTCATAACCCTGCAGATTGTCTGGTAGTTGCCCAGGACCTGAGGCAGGAAGGCGGACCCATGTGCCTGAACTTTCCAGTCATGTCTTTGCAACTGGTAGTTTTTAATAAAAGAAAAACTCTAACATTGTGAAATTACATCAGTGAAGAAACCATAGCTTTTTATGTTCTTGTATATGCTTTTCTTCTGTGCAATGTTATTCAATGCCCTAAATTTCAGCTACTTTTGAGATATTTTCTTGAATGTTGAGATTAGTCTGGAAATCAGGCTAGGAATAAATGAAATGCTGGTGTGGTAATAAAATTTATGTTACCATTTTATGAATATGAAAATGTCTAATTGTTATAACACAAGGTATCTTTGGATTAAGAAGTCTAGGACATTTTATTCTTTTACACCTTTTTTTTAAAGCAGGAAATCCTTTGCTTCTACCATCAGTCTTGAAGCAGAAATCCCAGAAAAAAGAATTTTATAATCAGTCACAAAGAATTCCTACACGCATCATGTATCCCTTCCTCATCATTTCCCATTTCTTAGGAGTCTCCACATTGTTTAATTGTAATCATGTGCAACTAGCATTTTAAAGCTTCACACTGCTTTCACATTTATGGGATATGATGAGAAGATTAAGAATGGTTGAAACTCAAGAGTAAATACAGGAAACTTAAGAGTAGATGTAGAAATGTGACTCCACCAGGCTTTCATGGAGCACACATTACCCCAGTGGGCTTCATGTTGTGGCCATCCATGTATAGAAGAACAAACTAGAAGGTGCACTGTCCCAAACAACCCTCATTCTAGTCAGGCCCCTCTCCTGTACTCTGCTTTGCAATTCTGTAGCAGGAATCTAAACTCTGGTTTCCTTCCATTGCATTGGTGTTGTTTGACCTGACTTTCCCTCAGCTTGGAACTTACGCATATGGGACACAGGTGGCAGGGCCCTGCCTTTCCAGGGCCTGCACTTAGTATTCAATCTATTGTGGAGCAGAGGGATGTTCATGACCCATAGCAAAACACCTCCCACGTCCCATAAAGTGACATGTTGTTTCTATTAAGGGATCATTTTCTTAAGTGAAATCATGACCAGTCATGATGGCATGGAAGTATACAGAGGCCAAGTGACTATGTGTTACTTTAATTACCAAAGAAGTAACTATTATGATTCCATAATGGTTCAAAGAAGAATTTTAAGACTGAAACAGTGGTTTTATTGTTTCTTTAGTTCAGAAGTAATTGAAATGGAATATGTAAATAGAGTCAAAGTGGACTTTTCCAAGTGAGAAAGAGAAGCCAATTGCACTTCGAAAGAAACTATATGACTATAGCAAGAAAGACATCGCCAATTAACAAATATTTATTTTCCTTTGCTATTCTCTGCTATTTATCCTGTTACATAGTAGTGGAATGAATTAGGAAGAGAGTGATGTAGAGTGCATGGTTTTCCATTGCAACACAAACTCTATCTATCTATCTATCTATCTATCTATCTATCTATCTATCTACCTACCTACCTACCTACCTACCTATATTTTTGCTGTTCCCGGGGTTTGAACTCAGGCTTGGACACAGTCCCTGAGCTTTTTTTGCTTAAGGCTAGCACTCTGTCACTTGAGCAATAGCTCCACTTCCAGCTTTTTGGTGGTTAATTGAAGAGAAGAGTCTCACAGAGTTTTCCTGTCCAGGCTGGGTTAGAACCTCGATCCTCAGATCTCAGCCTCCTGAATAGCTAGGATTACTGGCTACAGCCACTGGCTTCCAGCTTACTTTCCCTATAGTCTTAAACTATATAGGAATCAACTCTTTGGTAAGCTTTTTTCCATTTTTATGTTTATATTACTAATGATTATTTTGTCTCTATTTTCCTATCTTATGATTATTTAATTATAAGACAATTGTTTATTTTTTATTTGATTAGTTATTTAAAGGACGGGTCTTTGGGGCTTTATATCATAGGATCCAAAGGTAGCACTAATGTCTGTGAACCTTAAAATTATACTACCACTTTTTTGATGACCAAAGCTCATTAGAAACTGGAGCCTGTGGCTCAGGCCTGTAATCCCAGATCCTCATGAGTTTGGAGGATTGTGCTTTGAAACCCGCCCTGGGCAGGGAAGTCCATGACATCCATCCTCCATGAACCACCAAAGTACCAGAAATTGTGCTATTTCTCATGGGGTAGCAGGCCAGCATGGAGTGACAAAGCTAAGGGACATAGCCCAGTCTCTGAGTTCAATTTTCAGTGCTGGCTCAAAAACCAAAACCCCACCAAAACACAACTGACCTGAAAGACTCTAGTCCCTGTGCGTAGGAACTAATAATTTGTCCTACTACTGTGAAGGGAAGAGCTTCTGAGTTCTTACAAAAACTATCTTTAAGTATTTGTGCAAAGGAGTTGCCATTTGACAAAGCAGTTTATGAATATGGCCCATCTTAACCCACCTCACCCCTTTCAACATTCTTGCCCCTCCTTCCTCTGCCCAGCCCTTCCGTTTTCTTACTTTTGTAGTATGTACAATGAATTCTTGACTACAATTCCCCCCTTCCCCTTCATTTGTCCCCCGCTCTCCCCTTGCCCCCACTTGATGAGCTGCTGTTTTTCACCCTTATGCTTTGGGAAGTAATGATAAGCACCATCCCCCCGCCGCCAGTACTTCCTCAGAACTTTCTAGATTCCTAAGAGTGGTCATTGTAAATGTCTAACACAAGAATAAATAGGATAGCAAGATATGAGAGGGTTAAAGACATGCTTTAATCATAATCTTTGTGATTCGAATAAAGAAATGTTGTTGAATAAAGACACTGCACATTCCTGTTGGATATTTCTCACAGAGTGAACACAGTGCTGTCCCAACTCTTTTACTATATTTAAGTTTTTGGCTCATCACTGGTATTTGTTTCATAATCTAACAAAAAGATCACGTGTCTCTTGCTAGCAAAAGCTGCATAGGAGGGAATGCTTATTCTATGAGTAGAGAGAGAAGGAAGGCTGGAGAGATGTTTGTGCTTGTGGAGAAGCTTATTTTATTTTTTTTTTAATAAACGCAGGCCATGTTTGCCACCTCCCGAATTTTGCGCTACTCTTTTCGCTGTCCTAGCTTTGACTTAGTTTGTTTTATGTTCTCGTTTGGTTAGTTCCTTGAACATCCCATCTAATTTACATCTTATTCATTTTTGTGTTGCAGCTTCTGACAACTGTCTTGAGTCCACACTTCTCTAGATTTTTATACCTAGCAGCCATTTGGCTTCTACTTTTCCTGATCTCTCTCTTCCTCTCTCACTACCTGTGCCTAATGTTGAGGTTATAGTATCCAAAATAGCTCAGGCCTCAGCCACCTTGGTTGTTCATGCTATCTGTCCCTACCTGCCTCAGTGTCTGTACCTTTTGGCTGGTTTCACTCAGATTATGGCCAGAGAATGGCTGAAGTAAATAACAGGAAGGAAGAAAGGAAATGTATGGTGATTAGCAGTTCTTTGAGGGAAATGTTTACCTTTATTCACAAACAGTGTATGTGTTGGTAGATTTCCTATTGCCAGAGAAAGAGAGTGTTGATTCTAAATGTTAGTTTTTAACATGAGAATCTTAAGCATTATATGTTATAACTCTCAGAAATGTTAGGTGTTTCAGAATCATTAAAAAATATTTATTGTCTTTTTTCACCTTTATTGTCAAAGTGAAGTACAGAGGGGTTACAGTTTCATATATAATGCAGTGAGTACATTTCTTGTCAAATATGTTAGCTCCTCCTCCCCTCCACATGCCTACCTCTTCCCTCCTGCTTCCCCTTCCACCCACGAGTTGTACGGTTGGTTTACACCAAATGGTTTTGTGAGTATTGTGTTTGGAGTTGTTTGTATTTTTATCCTTTGTCTATTGATTTTGATATTTACTTTCTCTTCCCTAGCTCTAATACACGTATATACAGTATCCAGGGTGCTCAGATGAGATACAGTGATAGTGGGGGTAAAACCACAGGAAGGGAATACCAGAGAAAATAAAAAGGGTACGGATTCATATCGCATGTTGAAAATAATTACAATAATGATATACCACTTGTTTCCATAACATGGAGCTCATTTCACTTAGCATCATCTTAAGTGTCCATAAGGGCATAGCTATTGGGCTATTATGACTTCGGCTTTTACTAGCCTAAACATGTACTAATTATTCCAAAAAAAATTTACTATGTGAAGTGAGCCAGACCTAAAGAAACATAGACTGTATTGTTTTCCTCATAGGAAAAACATTTTTTTTCTTATTTATTGTCAAAGTGATGTACAGAGAGTTTACAGTTGCATATGTTAGGCATTGGATACATTTCTTATACTGTTTGTTACCTCCTCCCTCACTTACCCTCCCCTCCCCCTGTCCCTCTCCCCCCAGAGTTGTTCACTTGGCTTACACCAAACAGTTTTGAAAGCATTGCCTTTGTAGTCGTTTGTCTTTTTATCCTGTGTCTCTCGGTTTTGGTATTCCCTTTCACTTTCCTAATTCTAATACCAGTATATACAGTTTCCAAAGTACTCAAATAAGATAAACTGATAGTGAAGGTACAACCGCAGGAAGGGGATACAAGAGCATCATCAACAGTAGACGCTACAGTTACACATGGCATGTTGAAAGTAATTACAGCAGTGATATAACAGTTGTTTCCATAAAATGGAGGTTGTTTCACTTAGCCTCATCTTATGTGTTCATAACAGTATTGCTATTGGGCTCTTGTGATCCTCTGCTGTGACTAGCCCAAACCTGTGCTAACTATTCCCTATGAGGGAGAGCATAGAATCCATGTTTCTTTGGGTCTGGCTCACTTCACTTAGGATAATTTTTTCCAAGTCCTTTCATTTCCTTACAAATGCGGCAATGTCATTCTTTGAGACAGAGGTATGAAATTCCATTGTGTATATGTACCACATTTTCCTGATCCATTCATCTACTGAGCGTTACTTGGTGGGATCCATATTTTAGCTATGCCAAATTGTGCTGTGATGAATATTGTTGTGCTGGTGGCTTTTGTGTGTTCTTCTCTGTGGTCTTTGGGTAGATGCCAAATGTGGGGCTGCTGGATCATAAGGGAGCTCTATGTTTACCTTCTGAGAAATCTCCATACCACTTGCCAGAGTGGCTGAACAAGTTTACATTCCCACCAACGATGAAGTAGGGTTCCCTTTTGTCCACATCCCCTCCAACATTTATTATTGTTAGTTTTCTTCATATAGGTCATTCTTACTGGGGTGAGATGGAATCTCAATGTTGTTTTGATTTGCATTTCTTTTATGGCCAGAGATGTAGAGCACTTTTTCATATGACTCTTGGCCATTCTCATTTCCTCATCAGAGAAGTCTCTTTGTAAGTCTTTAGCCCACTTGTTGAGGGGGCTGTTGGTTCTTTGCGGTTTTGTTTTGGAGGAATTTAATTTTTTGTAGTTCTGCATATATTTTAGATATGAGGTCTTTGTTCATTGTATGGCTGATAAAGATCTTTTCCCAATCTGTAGGCTTTCCATTCATCTTGTGAGCTATGTCCTTTGCCCTGCAGAAGCTCAGCAATTTGATGCAATCCCATTTGCTCGTCCTTTTTGTGATTTGTAGCATTTATGGCTCTTTGTTAAGGAAGGTCTGTCCTGTGCCAAGGAGCCCAAGTGTTTCTCCTACTTCTTTTAGTGCTTTCAAGATATCTGTTATAATTTCAAGATCTTTGATCCATGTGGAATTGATTTTGGTGCAGGATGATATATAAGGATCTAATTTTGCTTTGTTGTGGGTGTTGAACCAGTTTTGCCATCACCATTTGTTAAAGAGGCTATCTTTCTTCCATCGTATTTTTTTAGCTCCTCTATCAAAGATTAAGGGGGCTTAGTTCTGTGTGTTCACTGCTGGATCTTCAATTCTGTTCCATTGGTCTTCAGGCCTGTTCCATTGCCAATTCCAAGCTGTTTTTATAGCTATAGCTTTATAATACAGCTTGAAGTTTGGTATTGTAATTCCTCCGGCATTGTTCTTTCTGCTTAGGATTGTTTTTGCTAGACGGGGGGTCATTTATTTTTCCAGATAAATTTCTGGATTGCTTCCTCAATTTCATTAAAAATTGGTGTTGGGATATTAGTGGGTATTGCATGGAATTTGTAGATAGCTTTTGGCAATATTGCCATTTTGACTATATTAATCTTCCCAATCGAGGAGCATGGGAGGTTTTTCCATTTCCTTAGTTCTTTTTTTTTTTTTCAAATTTTTATTATCAAAGTGATGTACAGAAAGGTTACAGTTTCATATTTTAGGCACTGGATACATTTCTTGTACAGTTTGTTACCTTGTCCCTCATACCCCTCTCCCTCCTCCCCCTTTCCCTTCCCCCCCCCCACGGAGATGTTCAGTTCACTTACACCAAACAGTCTAATCATAGAGGTCTTTCACTACTTTGGTTAAGGTTATTTCTAGGTATTTTATGTTTTTGAGACTATTGCAAAGGGAGTTGCTTTCCTGACTTCAGCCTCTGTCTTCGTGTTATTAGCATATAGAAAGGCTGTTGATTTTCGAGGGTTTATTTTATATCCTGCAACTTTGCCAAAGTTTTGGATCTGCTCTAGTAGCTAGGGAGTAGAGTCTATGGTGTTCGTTAGGTATAGGATCATGTAATCTGCAAAGAGAGAAAGCTTAACTTCATCTTTTCCTATTTGGATCCCCTTTTTGTTTTCTTCTTGCCTAATTGCTCTGGCTAGGAATGTTAAAGAGGAGGGGAGAGAGCAGACATCTCAATCTTGCTCCTGATTTTCAAAGGAATGGCTTTGGCTTTACACCATTTAGAATTATGCTTGCTGTTGGTTTGTAATAAACTGCCTTTATTATATTCAGGAATGTTCCTTGGAATCCCAATTTCTCCAGGATTTTTATCATAAATGGGTACTGGATTTTATCGAACGCCTTTTCTGCATCCAGAGATATAACCATGTGGTTCTTTACCTTGCTCTGGTTGATGTGGTGGATTACATTAATTGACTTGCGTATATTGAACCAACTTTGCATCCCTGGGATGGATCCAGTTTGAACATAGTGTATGATATTTTTGATGACCTGTTGAAGTCGATTGGACAGAATTTTGTTGAGAATTTTTGCATCTATGTTCATCAGGGAAATCGTTCTATAGTTCTGTTTTGTTGATGAGTCCCTGCCTGGTTTTGGGATGAGGGCTATACTGGCTTCATAGAATAAGTCTGGTAGTGAACGTTCTCTTTCAATTTCATTGAAGATTTTGAAAAATATTGGTGTGACTTCTGTTTTGAAAGCCTTGTAGAATTCTGCTGTGAATCCTTCTGGACATGGGCTTTTCTCTGATGGGAAATCACTTATTGCTGTTTCTATTTCAAGGCTGGGTATGAGTCTGTTTAGAAGGTTTAAATCTTCATGGTTGAGTTTGGGGGTATCAATTTTTTCTAGAAAATCATCCATTTCTTCCAGGTTCTCGAATTTGTTGGCACAAAGGTTTGCAAAATAGTCCCTTATTGTGTTCTGAATTTTGGTTGTTTCTGTGGTGATGTTACCTGTTTTATCTCGGATCTTGTTTATGTGGGTGTGCTGCCATCGTTTTTTGGTCAGGTTTGCTAGGAATTTGACTATCTTGTTAATATTCTCAACGAACCAAGTCTTTGTTTTGTTGATTGTTGCGATGGTTATTTTTCTCCCTCTCAAGTATATTTAATTCTGATTCGATTTTAATTATTTGCTTCCATCTATTGACTTGGGGGTATGGCTTCTTGTTCTCTTTTGAGAAGATTAAGGTGATTCCGTAAGTTGTTGAGTTGCTGTTTATCCAGATTGTTGGTGTAGGCACTCAGATATAAATTTTCGTCTGAGTACTGCCTTTGCTGTGTCCCAAAGGAGGTGGTACTTTGTGCACTCACCTTGGTTGAATGCCATAAATATTGAATTACTGGTCTAATTTCTTCAATGACCCACTGATGGTTCAGCAGTGTGTTGCTTAGTCTCCATGGATTGTATCATTTTGTGTGGTGGCTGTTTGAGTTGAGCTTTAATTTTAATCTATTGTGGTCTGAGGGAAGGCAGGGAATGATTTTGATACTTCTGAATTTGTACAGATTTTCTTTGTGCCCTAAGATGTGATATATTTTGGAGAATGTTTCATGGGCTGCTGAAAAGAATGTGTATTCTGGTATTGCTTGATGGAATATTCTGTAGATGTTGGTTAAGTCTAGTTGGTCTATGCAGTTGATTAGTTCTGTGGATTCTTTGGTCAGTTTTTGGCCTGTTGGTCTGTCCAGAGGTGACAGTGGAGTGTTAAAGTCTCCAACAATCAATGTGTTTGGGACTATGAGTGATTTTAGAGTCAGTAGTGTTGGTTTGATGAAGTTGGGTTCTCCTGTATTTGGTGTGTGGATATTTAAGATGGTTATATCCTCCTGTAGGAGACATCGCTTTATTAGTATGTAGTAACCTTCTTTGTCTCTTCTTACCATTTTTAATTTGAAGTCGATTTTATCTGATGCTAGAATTCCACTCCAGCCTGCATTTGGGGGCCATTTATTGGTAGATTTTATTCCAGCCTTTCACCTTTAGAAGAAGTTTGCTTTTGCTAGATAGATGTGTCTCTTGGAGGCAGCAGAAAGACGGATCTTGATGTTTGATCCAAGTAATGAGCCTATGTCGTTTGAATGAAGAATTAAGTCCATTAATGTTGAGAGTTAGGTTTGAGAGATGATCATTTGTCATTTCATTGTAGCTATCTTGTTAAAAGCTGTGTCTTCCCAATTCTTGATCTAATATTCTGGTTTTCTATTTAGGGTTCATTTCTCTGTCTGTATTGGGATCTTGATTATTTTCCCTGTATAGTACATCTTTGAGGATTTTCTGTAAAGCTGGTTTGGTGGAGATACATTGTTTCAGTTTTTCCTTCCTGTGGAAGACTTTTATTTGACCTTCAGCTATGAATGAGAGTTTAGCTGGGTACAGCATTCTTGGTTGATATTTATTATTATTTAGGGTTTGGCATACCTCATTCCAGGATCTCCTTGCTTTTCATGGTCTCTGCTGAGAAGTCTGGGGTAATTCTGCTTGCTTTTCCTTTATTTGTGATTACTTTCTTCTCCGTAACATCTTTAAGGATTCTTTCCTTGGACTCTACTGATCCTGTTATGATCACAATGTGTCAGTGGGATGTCCTATTCTGATCTGGTCGCTTTGGGGTTCTAAATGCTTCTTGTATCTGTATCGGCCTACCTTCCTGGATAGTTGGGAAGTTCTTGGCTAATATTCTGTTAAATAGGTTGCATATTCCATTAACTTCTTTCTCCTGGTTTTTCTCAATTCCTATTCGCCTCAAATAGTGCTTCCTGCTTGTGTCTTGGAGCTCCTGGAGTGATCTGTTTTATCGATTGGATTGGTTTTGTATTTTTGTGTGACATTTCTCCATAGATTCTAGGGAATCTTCAGCTCCTGAGATTTGATCCTCTGCTTCACCTACTTGAGACTGTAGGCTAGTTACTTGATTTTGAATCTCTTTTCCTTCAGACTGGTCTTTCCTGATGATTTCCATGTCCTTGCTAGAAGTATCTCTTAGGTCCTGCATGGACATCTTTACATTATTAATTTGGTTTTGAGTGCTGTCTCTCAAATCTTTTAGCTGGGTAGTTATCTTTTCATATGACTCTTGAAGTTCATTTATCTTTCTCTTTGTTGAGGCCATGAAATCATCTATTACTTTATGGATGGATTGATGTATGGATGGATTCAAACTTTTCATTTAACATGTTTATCAGTAGACTTTGTAGAGCATTTTGAGGGTTCTCTTCTATGTCTTTGATTGACTGCTCTGCTTCCTGCTTGTTTTGAGTGGGAGATATGACTGCATTGTTTGCCATCTTGTGTTTCTTCTGCCCATTAGGATTGGGAATGCCTATCTAAGAGCACCTGTGAGCACTGTTTAAGACCCAAAGCAGACCTTACCAAGCACTGTTGTGTAAATCTTAGAAGTTCACAATTATACACAGATACTTGGTATAACTGTATATACAATTAGATTTGGTGTTCCTAAAAATACAATTTCAAAATAACAACCAATCCTGTATTCAATAGTTAATAAGTACTGTTAAGATACTATGAGTTGGATTTCTCTATAAACCACTTTGATTCACTTGGATTGAACAGGGATATCCTCTATCCAATAACCCAGCAATGATATTCATAGGCAGCATCATCACTGTCATGCAGATCTCCAAGAGCAGAGGCAGCTTGGCATCAAGTACAGAGACCTTTGTGTAGCGGACAGCACAAGAGGGGAGCCTTCGCCATATGATTGGTTTCCGGGAACTTCAAAAAACAAGTAACGTGTAAACACTTTGAACTCCCTCTGTCCAACCTCATACCTGACACACTCATGCAACCGCACATGAACAAAAAATTCCTCACAGGCGAGCCGACTCTCTCTCTCTCTCTTTCTCTCTCTTCCTCCCCGCCACCCCCACATGCTCACTATAACACACTGTGCCGGGTCCTCCTGGATCTACATCCACATACTTATTTGCACATATGCAGACGTAGGCATAGGAAGCACACACTTGTACAGCATCAGGAACACACGCATGTAGGCAAGCAGGGGCACACACACGCACACGTGAGCGCACCCAGTACACAGTGGCTTGGAAGGTGCTAAGGGGTTTTCGAGGACTGTGTCCTACTTGCTCAAGTCCAGGGTGTTGTTCTCGTGGTGGGCGTGACTAAGGAGCCCAGCGCTGCTTACTGGACAGTCCATTGGCACTTGGGCCTCCCCCTGCTGTCCTCACCAGTCTCCCATTCCCTGAACCATGCAGCTTCGGAGACCTGGGTAGCAACAAACTCTTCGGGAAAGCAATCAAGGCAGAAATGTCAATGTAACAGGACCACATGATTACGCCCCCGTAGTGCCCCAACCAAGGATGGCATTCGTTACCCCTCAGGTCTACACCCTAAAGCACAGCGCTGCGCGCAGAGAATGGAGCAGGCCTGTGCCCCAGAATCCCGTGCCTCTTCTCCCTTCTACTTGGTCCCAGGGTGGTGGGGCGCCCAACCTGGCCCTCCTAGCCACCACCTGCCATCTGCAGCTGAGTTCCTGAGGCTTGTCCCCTGCACACATACCTCCTTTGCTGATAACTCCCTCTGAGTTCTCTCTCCTAGCCCTCCTGTCCCTGCCTTGCTGCTCTGGACTGCTTTCAACTCACACATTCCTCTGCGTCACTGCATCTTTGCCTCTGCCTCTGCTTCCCAATTTCCCCCTCCTCCTCTTGAGGTTCACAGGCTGCACACCTCCCCATGCACCTCTTCACTTCTTCTGGGGAAATTACAACGGCCTCACCCTGGCCTAGCCCTTCTTATCTTCTCCAAATCTCCCTCTGCTCTCACCCTCTGCACACCTGGGATCTCTCAGTCCTCTGGTGAACACCAATCCCCATTTATCTAATCTGTTGTCTGCCTGCTCTGTGCCCAAGCCCCTCTGCTCCTTTTCTGTGCACAGGAGGTTTGTGACAAACGTAGGAGGGAAGCAGCACTCCTTTCCTGCCTTCTGGTTTTATGACTGACATCCGATTGGTCTGGAAACGGCCTCTGCCCCCTTGGCCAAGACCACCTGAAGACCTTGCCTGGCTTGCTAGGCAGCAGCCCTGTGTTTTTCTGAGCAGGAAGGACTGCACATATGCGACCCACTATGCAGAAAAGCCTCCAGGGGGTGGCCGGATGTTTTGTTTCTCCATTCCTTGCCCACTTTGTTGATGTGTGCTTTCATTTGCATTCCAACAGGAACAGCCTTAAGGGAGGGGTAGTGAGGCTGCTTAGAGGTAGGCAGTTGGTGCTCACAGGCCAGCAGGGCCTCCTGGTGCCTCACTAACAGTGCATTTGCACCTGGGGTGCTGGGAAGCCTCTGGGCAGTGCCCATATGGTTTGGAGCTCTGTGACATGGCCAGGTACTAGGCGCCTCCTGCTGACTTGAGCCAGTGTTCCAACTGGAGTTGCCATAGCAAAAAGGGCACAGGGCCCCTTGGGGGTTTGCTGTAAGTTCTCACTAGTTCTCACAGGCCTTCGGGGATGCACAGGATGTGTAGAGCCGCACATCCCTCCCCTGACCATTCTGCTGGGAACGGCTTGGGCCAGGGTCCTAGGCAAATACACTTTCCACCTCCCCTCCTGCTCCATCTTCCCACATCCTGGTTGAACCCGTGTGACACAGCTCCCCACCGCCTCTGCCCTTGCCAGTCCTGGAAGTGGCTGGTGTATGGATCCGCCACCTCTCTCACAATCAACCTCATCTCTCTTGCTCAGAGCATAAGGGAGATACAAGGTTAGCAGGTCAGCGAATCTGGGCATCTCCTTTCTGCGCTAGTGTCTGCTTAACTCTTGTCTTCCCGCTTGCCTTGGCCTCTGTGGTGAGATCCCTGCCTGCTACTTCCTGCTATTGAGCAGCCAAGGATTATACTGGCTAGAGGCAGGAGCTGGCAATCCTGGTGCCCGTGGCTCACAGCCATATGTTTTAGGCTCCTTCAGGAAGCTCTGCTAAGACACCAGGGAAAGGGATATCTGACCCTTCCCAGCCGTGACCAAGGCACACTAGCACCCAGCAATGATATTTATAGGCAGCATCATCACTGTCATGCAGATCTCCAAGAGCAGAGGCAGCTTGGCATCAAGTACGGAGACCTTTGTGTAGCGGACAGCACAAGAGGGGAGCCTTCGCCATATGATTGGTTTCCGGGAACTTCAAAAAACAAGTAACGTGTAAACACTTTGAACTCCCTCTGTCCAACCTCATACATGACACACTCATGCAACCGCACATGAACAAAAAATTCCTCACAGGCGAGCCGACTCTCTCTCTCTCTCTTTCTCTCTCTTCCTCCCCGCCACCCCCACATGCTCACTATAACACACTGTGCCGGGTCCTCCTGGATCTACATCCACATACCTATTTGCACATATGCAGACTTAGGCTTAGGAAGCACACTCTTGTACAGCATCAGGCACACACGCATGTAGGCAAGCAGGGGCACACACACGCACACGTGAGCGCACCCAGTACACAGTGGCTTGGAAGGTGCTAAGGGGTTTTCGAGGACTGTGTCCTACTTGCTCAAGTCCAGGGTGTTGTTCTTGTGGTGGGCGTGGCTAAGGAGCCCAGCGCTGCTTACTGGACAGTCCATTGGCACTTGGGCCTCCCCTTGCTGTCCTCACCAGTCTCCCATTCCGTGACCCATGCAGCTTCGGAGACCTGGGTAGCAACAAACTCTTCGGGAAAGCAATCAAGGCAGAAATGTCAATGTAACAGGACCACATGATTACGCCCCAGTAGTGCCCCAACCAAGGATGGCATTCGTTACCCCTCAGGTCTACACCCTAAAGCCCAGCACTGCGCGCAGAGAATGGGGCAGGCCTGTGCCCCAGAATCCCTTGCCTCTTCTCCCTTCTACTTGGTCCCAGGGTGGTGGGGCGCCCAACCTGGCCTTCCTAGCCACCACCTGCCATCTGCAGCTGAGTTCCTGAGGCTTGTCCCCTGCACACATACCTCCTTTGCTGATAACTCCCTCCGAGTTCTCTCTCCTAGCCCTCCTGTCCCTGCCTTGCTGCTCTGGACTGCTTTCAACTCACACATGCCTCTGCGTCACTGCCTCTTTGCCTCTGCCTCTGCTTCCCAATTTCCCCCTCCTCCTCTTGAGGTTCACAGGCTGCACACCTCCCCATGCACCTCTTCACTTCTTCTGGGGAAATTACAACTGCCTCACCCTGTCCTAGCCCTTCTTATCTTCTCCAAATCTCCCTCTGCTCTCACCCTCTGCACACCTGGGATCTCTCAGTCCTCTGGTGAACACCAATCCCCATTTATCTAATCTGTTGTCTGCCTGCTCTGTGCCCAAGCCCCTCTGCTCCTTTTCTGTGCACAGGAGGTTTGTGACAAAGGTAGGAGGGAAGCGGCACTCCTTTCCTGCCTTCTGGTTTTATGACTGACATCCGATTGGTCTGGAAACGGCCTCTGCCCCCTTGGCCAAGACCACCTGAAGACCTTGCCTGGCTTGCTAGGCAGCAGCCCTGTGTTTTTCTGAGCAGGAAGGACTGCACATATGCGACCCACTATGCAGAAAAGCCTCCAGGGGGTGGCCGGATGTTTTGTTTCTCCATTCCTTGCCCACTTTGTTGATGTGTGCTTTCATTTGCATTCTTACAGGAACAGCCTTAAGGGAGGGGTAGTGAGGCTGCTTAGAGGTAGGCAGTTGGTGCTCACAGGCCAGCAGGGCCTCCTGGTGCCTCACTAACAGTGCATTTGCACCTGGGGTGCTGGGAAGCCTCTGGGCAGTGCCCATATGGTTTGGAGCTCTGTGACATGGCCAGGTACTAGGCGCCTCCTGCTGACTTGAGCCAGTGTTCCAAATGGAGTTGCCATAGCAAAAAGGGCACAGGGCCCCTTGCGGGTTTGCTGTAAGTTCTCACTAGTTCTCACAGGCCTTCGGGGATGCACAGGATGTGTAGAGCCGCACATCCCTCCCCTGACCATTCTGCTGGGAACGGCTTGGGCCAGGGTCCTAGGCAAATACACTTTCCACCTCCCCTCCTGCTCCATCTTCCCACATCCTGGTTGAACCCGTGTGACACAGCTCCCCACCGCCTCTGCCCTTGCCAGTCCTGGAAGTGGCTGGTGTATGGATCCGCCACCTCTCTCACAATCAACCTCATCTCTCTTGCTCAGAGCATAAGGGAGATACAAGTTTAGCAGGTCAGCGAATCTGGGCATCTCCTTTCTGCGCTCGTGTCTGCTTAACTCTTGTCTTCCCGCTTGCCTTGGCCTCTCTGGCCCAGATGCCTGCCGGCTACTTCCTGCTATTGAGCAGCCAAGGATTATACTGGCTAGAGGCAGGAGCTGGCAATCCTGGTGCCCGTGGCTCACAGCCATATGTTTTAGGCTCCTTCAGGAAGCTCTGCTAAGACACCAGGGAAAGGGATATCTGACCCTTCCCTGCCGTGACCAAGGCACACTAGCACCCAGCAATGATATTCATAGGCAGCATCATCACTGTCATGCAGATTTCCAAGAGCAGACGCAGCTTGGCATCAAGTACGGAGACCTTTGTGTAGAGGACAGCACAAGAGGGGAGCCTTCGCCATATGATTGGTTTCCGGGAACTTCAAAAAACAAGTAACGTATAAACACTTTGAACTCCCGCTGTCCAACCTCATACCTGACACACTCATGCAACCGCACATGAACAAAAAATTCCTCACAGGCGAGCCGACTCTCTCTCTCTCTCTTTCTCTCTCTTCCTCCCCGCCACCCCCACATGCTCACTACAACACACTGTGCTGATTCCTCCTGGATCTACATCCACATACCTATTTGCACATATGCAGACTTAGGCTTAGAAAGCACACTCTTGTACAGCATCAGGAACACACGCATTTAGGCAAGCAGGGGCACACACACGCACACGTGAGCGCACCCAGTACACAGTGGCTTGGAAAGTGCTAAGGTGTTTTCGAGGACTGTGTCCTACTTGCTCAAGTCCAGGGTGTTGTTCTTGTGGTGGGCGTGGCTAAGGAGCCCAGCGCTGCTTACTGGACAGTACATTGGCACTTGGGCCTCCCCCTGCTGTCCTCACCAGTCTCCCATTCCCTGAACCATGCAGCTTGGGAGACCTGGGTAGCAACAAACTCTTCGGGAAAGCAATCAAGGCAGAAATGTCAATGTAACAGGACCACATGATTACGCCCCAGTAGTGCCCCAACCAAGGATGGCATTCGTTACCCCTCAGGTCTACACCCTAAAGCCCAGCGCTGCGCGCAGAGAATGGGGCAGGCCTGTGCCCCAGAATCCCTTGCCTCTTCTCCCTTCTACTTGGTCCCAGGGTGGTGGGGTGCCCAACCTGGCCTTCCTAGCCACCACCTGCCATCTGCAGCTGAGTTCCTGAGGCTTGTCCCCTGCACACATAACTCCTTTGCTGATAACTCCCTCCGAGTTCTCTCTCCTAGCCCTCCTGTCCCTGCCTTGCTGCTCTGGACTGCTTTCAACTCACACATGCCTCTGCGTCACTGCCTCTTTGCCTCTGCCTCTGCTTCCCAATTTCCCCCTCCTCCTCTTGAGGTTCACAGGATGCACACCTCCCCATGCAGCTCTTCACTTCTTCTGGGGAAATTACAACTGCCTCACCCTGGCCTAGCCCTTCTTATCTTCTCCAAATCTCCCTCTGCTCTCACCGTCTGCACACCTGGGATATCTCAGTCCTCTCTTGAACACCAATCCCCATTTATCTAATCTGTTGTCTGCCTGCTCTGTGCCCAAGCCCCTCTGCTCCTTTTCTGTGCACAGGAGGTTTGTGACAAAGGTAGGAGGGAAGCGGCACTCCTTTCCTGCCTTCTGGTTTTATGACTGACATCCGATTGGTCTGGAAACGGCCTCTGCCCCCTTGGCCAAGACCACCTGAAGACCTTGACTGGCTTGCTAGGCAGCAGCCCTGTGTTTTTCTGAGCAGGAAGGACTGCACATATGCGACCCACTATGCAGAAAAGCCTCCAGGGGGTGGCCGGATGTTTTGTTTCTCCATTCCTTGCCCACTTTGTTGATGTGTGCTTTCATTTGCATTCCAACAGGAACAGCCTTAAGGGAGGGGTAGTGAGGCTGCTTAGAGGTAGGCAGTTGGTGCTCACAGGCCAGCAGGGCCTCCTGGTGCCTCACTAACAGTGCATTTGCACCTGGGGTGCTGGGAAGCCTCTGGGCAGTGCCCATATGGTTTGGAGCTCTGTGACATGGCCAGGTACTAGGCGCCTCCTGCTGACTTGAGCCAGTGTTCCAACTGGAGTTGCCATAGCAAAAAGGGCACAGGGCCCCTTGGGGGTTTGCTGTAAGTTCTCACTAGTTCTCACAGGCCTTCGGGGATGCACAGGATGTGTAGAGCCGCACAACCCTCCCCTGACCATTCTGCTGGGAACGGCTTGGGCCAGGGTCCTAGGCAAATACACTTTCCACCTCCCCTCCTGCTCCATCTTCCCACATCCTGGTTGAACCCGTGTGACACAGCTCCCCACCGCCTCTGCCCTTGCCAGTCCTGGAAGTGGCTGGTGTATGGATCTGCTACCTCTCTCACAATCAACCTCATCTCTCTTGCTCAGAGTATAAGGGAGATACAATGTTAGCAGGTCAGCGAATCTGGGCATCTCCTTTCTGTGCTCGTGTCTGCTTAACTCTTGTCTTCCCGCTTGCCTTGGCCTCTCTGGCCCAGATCCCTGCCTGCTACTTCCTGCTATTGAGCAGCCAAGGATTATACTGGCTAGAGGCAGGAGCTGGCAATCCTGGTGCCCGTGGCTCACAGCCATATGTTTTAGGCTCCTTCAGGAAGCTCTGCTAAGACACCAGGGAAAGGGATATCTGACCCCTCCCTGCCATGACAAAAGGCACACTAGCACCCAGCAATGATATTCATAGGCAGCATCATCACTGTCATGCAGATCTCCAAGAGCAGAGGCAGCTTGGCATCAAGTACGGAGACCTTTGTGTAGCGGACAGCACAAGAGGGGAGCCTTCGCCTTATGATTGGTTTCCGGGAACTTCAAAAAACAAGTAACGTGTAAACACTTTGAACTCCCTCTGTCCAACCTCATACCTGACACACTCATGCAACCGCACATGAACAAAAAATTCCTCACAGGCGAGCCGACTCTCTCTCTCTTTCTTTCTCTCTCTTCCTCCCCGCCACCCCCACATTCTCACTATAACACACTGTGCCGGGTCCTCCTGGATCTACATCCACATACCTATTTGCACATATGCAGACGTAGGCTTAGGAAGCACACTCTTGTACAGCATCAGGAACACACGCATGTAGGCAAGCAGGGGCACACACACGCACACGTGAGCGCACCCAGTACACAGGGTCTTGGAAGGTGCTAAGGGGTTTTCGAGGACTGTGTCCTACTTGCTCAAGTCCAGGGTGTTGTTCTTGTGGTGGGCGTGGCTAAGGATCCGTGCGCTGCTTACTGGACAGTCATTGGCACTTGGGCCTCCCCCTGCTGTCCTCACCAGTCTCCCATTCCCTGATCCATGCAGCTTGGGAGACCTGGGTAGCAACAAACTCTTCGGGAAAGCAATCAAGGCAGAAATGTCAATGTAACAGGACCACATGATTACGCTCCAGTAGTGCCCCAACCAAGGATGGCATTCGTTACCCCTCAGGTCTACACCCTAAAGCTCAGCGATGGGCGAAGAGAATGGGGCAGGCCTGTGCCCCAGAATCCCTTGCCTCTTCTCCCTTCTAATTGGTCCCAGGGTGGTGGGGTGCCCAACCTGGCCTTCCTAGCCACCACCTGCCATCTGCAGCTGAGTTCCTGAGGCTTGTCCCCTGCACACATACCTCCTTTGCTGATAACTTCCTCTGAGTTCTCTCTCCTAGCCCTCCTGTCCCTGCCTTGCTGCTCTGGACTGCTTTCAACTCACACATGCCTCTGCGTCACTGCCTCTTTGCCTCTGCCTCTGCTTCCCAATTTCCCCCTCCTCCTCTTGAGGTTCACAGGCTGCACACCTCCCCATGCACCTCTTCACTTCTTCTGGGGAAAATACAACTGCCTCACCCTGGCCTAGCCCTTCTTATCTTCTCCAAATCTCCCTCTGCTCTCACCATCTGCACACCTGGGATCTCTCAGTCCTCTGGTGAACACCAATCCCCATTTATCTAATCTGTTGTCTGCCTGCTCTGTGCCCAAGCCCCTCTGCTCCTTTTCTGTGCACAGGAGGTTAGTGACAAAGGTAGGAGGGAAGCGGCACTCTTTTCCTGCCTTCTGGTTTTATGACTGACATGCGATTGGTCTGGAAACGGCCTCTGCCCCCTTGGCCAAGACCACCTGAAGACCTTGCCTGGCTTGCTAGGCAGCAGCCCTGTGTTTTTCTGAGCAGGAAGGACTGCACATATGCGACCCACTATGCAGAAAAGCCTCCAGGGGGGGGCCGGGGGTTTTGTTTCTCCATTCCTTGCCCACTTTGTTGATGTGTGCTTTCATTTGCATTCCAAGAGGAACAGCCTTACGGGAGGGGTAGTGAGGCTGCTTAGAGGTAGGCAGTTGGTGCTCACAGGCCAGCAGGGCCTCCTGGTGCCTCACTAACAGTGCATTTGCACCTGGGGTGCTGGGAAGCCTCTGGGCAGTGCCCATATGGTTTGGAGCTCTGTGACATGGCCAGGTACTAGGCGCCTCCTGCTGACTTGAGCCAGTGTTCCAACTGGAGTTGCCATAGCAAAAAGGGCACAGGGCCCCTTGGGGGTTTGCTGTAAGTTCTCACTAGTTCTCACAGGCCTTCAGGGATGCACAGGATGTGTAGAGCCGCACATCCCTCCCCTGACCATTCTGCTGGGAACGGCTTGGGCCAGGGTCCTAGGCAAATACACTTTCCACCTCCCCTCCTGCTCCATCTTCCCACATCCTGGTTGAACCCGTGTGACACAGCTCCCCACCGCCTCTGCCCTTGCCAGTCCTGGAAGTGGCTGGTGTATGGATCCGCCACCTCTCTCACAATCAACCTCATCTCTCTTGCTCAGAGCATAAGGGAGATACAAGGTTAGCAGGTCAGCGAATCTGGGCATCTCCTTTCTGCGCTAGTGTCTGCTTAACTCTTGTCTTCCCGCTTGCCTTGGCCTCTCTGGCCTAGATCCCTGCCTGCTACTTCCTGCTATTGAGCAGCCAAGGATTATACTGGCTAGAGGCAGGAGCTGGCAATCCTGGTGCCCGTGGCTCACAGCCATATGTTTTAGGCTCCTTCAGGAAGCTCTGCTAAGACACCAGGGAAAGGGATATCTGACCCTTCCCTGCCGTAACCAAGGCACACTAGCACCCAGCAATGATATTCATAGGCAGCATCATCACTGTCATGCAGATCTCCAAGAGCAGAGGCAGCTTGGCATCAAGTACGGAGACCTTTGTGTAGCGGACAGCACAAGAGGGGAGCCTTCGCCATATGATTGGTTTCCGGGAACTTCAAAAAACAAGTAACGTGTAAACACTTTGAACTCCCTCTGTCCAACCTCATACCTGACACACACATGCAACCGCACATGAACAAAAAATTCCTCACAGTCGAGCCGACTCTCTCTCTCTCTCTTTCTCTCTCTTCCTCCCCGCCACCCCCAAATGCTCACTATAACACACTGTGCCGGGTCCTCCTGGATCTACATCCACATACCTATTTGCACATATGCAGACTTAGGCTTAGGAAGCACACTCTTGTACAGCATGAGGAACACACGCATGTAGGCAAGCAGGGGCACACACACGCACACGTGAGTGCACCCAGTACACAGTGGCTTGGAAGGTGCTAAGGGGTTTTCGAGGACTGTGTCCTACTTGCTCAAGTCCAGGGTGTTGTTCTCGTGGAGGGCGTGGCTAAGGAGCCCAGCGCTGCTTACTGGACAGTCCATTGGCACTTGGGCCTCCCCCTGCTGTCCTCACCAGTCTCCCATTCCCTGAACCATGCAGCTTGGGAGACCTGGGTAGCAACAAACTCTTCGGGAAAGCAATCAAGGCAGAAATGTCAATGTAACAGGACCACATGATTACGCCCCAGTAGTGCCCCAACCAAGGATGGCATTCCTTACCCCTCAGGTCTACACCCTAAAGCACAGCGCTGCGCGCAGAGAATGGGGCAGGCCTGTGCCCCAGAATCCCTTGCCTCTTCTCCCTTCTACTTGGTCCCAGGGTGGTGGGGCGCCCAACCTGGCCTTCCTAGCCACCACCTGCCATCTGCAGCTGAGTTCCTGAGGCTTGTCCCCTGCACACATACCTCCTTTGCTGATAACTCCCTCCGAGTTCTCTCTCCTAGCCCTCCTGTCCCTGCCTTGCTGCTCTGGAGTGCTTTCAACTCACACATGCCTCTGCGTCACTGCCTCTTTGCCTCTGCCTCTGCTTCCCAATTTCCCCCTCCTCCTCTTGAGGTTCACAGGCTGCACACCTCCCCATGCACCTCTTCACTTCTTCTGGGGAAATTACAACTGCCTCACCCTGGCCTAGCCCTTCTTATCTTCTCCAAATCTCCCTCTGCTCTCACCCTCTGCACACCTGGGATCTCTAAGTCCTCTGGTGAACACCAATCCCCATTTATCTAATCTGTTGTCTGCCTGCTCTGTGCCCAAGCCCCTCTGCTCCTTTTCTGTGCACAGGAGGTTTGTGACAAAGGTAGGAGGGAAGCGGCACTCCTTTCCTGCCTTCTGGTTTTATGACTGACATGCGATTGGTCTGGAAACGGCCTCTGCCCCCTTGGCCAAGACCACCTGAAGACCTTGCCTGGCTTGCTAGGCAGCAGCCCTGTGTTTTTCTGAGCAGGAAGGACTGCACATATGCGACCCACTATGCAGAAAAGACTCCAGGGGGTGGCCGGATGTTTTGTTTCTCCATTCCTTGCCCACTTTGTTGATGTGTGCTTTCATTTGCATTCCAACAGGAACAGCCTTAAGGGAGGGGTAGTGAGGCTGCTTAGAGGTAGGCAGTTGGTGCTCACAGGCCAGCAGGGCCTCCTGGTGCCTCACTAACAGTGCATTTGCACCTGGGGTGCTGGGAAGCCTCTGGGCAGTGCCCATATGGTTTGGAGCTCTGTGACATGGCCAGGTACTAGGCGCCTCCTGCTGACTTGAGCCAGTGTTCCAACTGGAGTTGCCATAGCAAAAAGGGCACAGGGCCCCTTGGGGGTTTGCTGTAAGTTCTCACTAGTTCTCACAGGCCTTCGGGGATGCACAGGATGTGTAGAGCCACACATCCCTCCCCTGACCATTCTGCTGGGAACGGCTTGGGCCAGGGTCCTAGGCAAATACACTTTCCACCTCCCCTCCTGCTCCATCTTCCCACATCCTGGTTGAACCCGTGTGACACAGCTCCCCACCGCCTCTGCCCTTGCCAGTCCTGGAAGTGGCTGGTGTATGGATCCGCCACCTCTCTCACAATCAACCTCATCTCTCTTGCTCAGAGCATAAGGGAGATACAAGGTTAGCAAGTCAGCGAATCTGGGCATCTCCTTTCTGCGCTAGTGTCTGCT
This sequence comes from Perognathus longimembris pacificus, assembly GCF_023159225.1. Classification (NCBI taxonomy): domain Eukaryota; kingdom Metazoa; phylum Chordata; class Mammalia; order Rodentia; family Heteromyidae; genus Perognathus; species Perognathus longimembris. Next base: position 22,605 of record NW_025959295.1, on the reverse strand, counting down.
TAACTCTTGTCTTCCCGCTTACCTTGGCCTCTCTGGCCCAGATCCCTGCCTGCTACTTCCTGCTATTGAGCAGCCAAGGATTATACTGGCTAGACGCTGGAGCTGGCAATCCTGGTGCCCGTGGCTCACAGCCATATGTTTTAGGCTCCTTCAGGAAGCTCTGCTAAGACACCAGGGAAAGGGATATCTGATCCTTCCCTGCCGTGACCCAGGCACACTAGCACCCAGCAATGATATTCATAGGCAGCATCATCACTGTCATGCAGATCTCCAAGAGCAGAGGCAGCTTGGCATCAAGTACGGAGACCTTTGTGTAGCGGACAGCACAAGAGGGGAGCCTTCGCCATATGATTGGTTTCCGGGAACTTCCAAAAACAAGTAACGTGTAAACACTTTGAACTCCCTCTGTCCAACCTCATACCTGACACACTCATGCAACCGCACATGAACAAAAAATTCCTCACAGGCGAGCCGACTCTCTCTCTCTCTTTCTCTTTCTCCCTTCCCGCCACCTCCACATGCTCACTCATAACACACTGTGCCGGGTCCTCCTGGATCTACATCCACATACCTATTTACACATACACAGACTTTGGCTTAGTAAGCACACCCATGTACAGCATCAGGAACAAACACACACACATGTAAGCAAGCACGGGCACACATATGCACATGCGAGCGCACCCAGTACACAGTGGCTTGGAAGGTGCTAAAGGGTTTCCAGGTACTGTGTCCTACTTGCTCAAGTCAAGGGTGATATTCTTGTGGTGGGCGTGGCTAAGGAGCCCAGCGCTGCTTACTGGCCAGTCCATTGGCACTTGTGCCTCTAGCTGCTGTCCTCACCAGTATCCCGTTCCCTCAACCATGCAGCTTGGGTTACCTGGGTAGCAACAAACTTTGGGGGAAAGAAATCAAGGGAGAAATGGGAATGCAACAGGACCACAGGATTAGGCCCCAGTAGTGCCCCAACCTGGGAAGGCATTCATTACCGCTCAGGTCTACACCAAGAAGCATGGAGCTGCAAGCAGAGAGCAGGGCAGGCCTGTGTGCCAGAATCCCTTGCCTCTTCTTCCTCCTCTTGGTCCCAAGGTGGTGGGGTGCCCATCGTGATTGTCCAACCTCGCCTTTCTTGTATGGTGCAATTCAGTTCGCTTTTTGGCAGGAACTGACCAGGAGGGCCTCCTAACGGAGGCTCAACCTGCCCACCTTGATCTTGGGTCTGCTACTTTTGCTTCTTCACAGGAGCCAACGGATCAGCTTAGGAGATCTCCATTTTGTCAGTCTTTTAAATATCAGGCCTGTGTGTATTGTTTCTTCTGTTTTATTGGAATTGTTTTACCTCTTGTTATTTTGTGGACTGCACAACTGACAAGACTGATAGGCACGGGCAACGTCCCTTCCACTCCCGTGGACTTGACTTTAGCCCACTGGAAGGAAGTTACTCACAATAATAGTGTAGAGATCAAGAAAGGAAAGTGGGTGACTCTCTGCTCTTCTGAGTGGCTCACTTTCAAGATGGGTGGCCACCAGAAGGGACTTTTCACTTGAGTACAATTCTCAAAGTAGAGGACTATGTTTTTATTTCCTTACATAGTCACTTCGAAAAAGTTGGTAGATATCACCTTCTCTGGGCCCCTCCCATGAGTCCGTCCCTTCTCCTTTTGTGTGAAAACTCATTTTGTTTTTTAAACACAAAGAGAAGTTCAACCACCTGTCACTCATGGTCTCAATTACTTGTGGTAATACTCAGTTAGCTGCTGTTACTGTGGTGGCACTTACTAAAAACTTCATACAGTATATTAATCAGCTATAATGTCATGATAGTATTACCATATTACTGTACAGTATTAGAAAACAGATACACAGCAGATAGTGCTTAGAAAATTTCTAAGTACTGTATGTAAGCATTTAGGTTCTTTTTTTATTTTTTGGCCAGTCCTGGGCCTTGGACTAATGATTTCTCATTAGTATTACCAGGAGGGTTATATACTTAATTTAATGTTGTTTTTATTTTGCCAGTTCTGAGGCTTGAACTCAGGGCTTGAGCATTGTCCCTGAGCTGCTTTTATTCACACACACACACACACACAGCACTACTTCCACCTTTTTCTGTTTATGTGGTGGGGAGGAATGGAACCCAGGGCTTCATGCATGCTAGGCGAGCACTCTGCCGCTAAGCCAGCTAGTCGAATATGTTGGGTCTATTTATGATTGTTCATTATGCCAGTCCTGAGGCTTGAACTCAGGGCTTGGGTGCTGTTCTTGTGCTGAAGGCTAGCAGACTATCATTTGAACCACAGGTCCACTTCCAGCTTTTTTTGGTAGTTATTTGGAGATGAGTCTCATAGACTTTCCTGCCTGGATGGATTTGAGCTGTGAGTCTCAGCTCATAAGCTTCTGAGAAGTTAGGATTACAGGTGAGAGCCACTGGCACTTAGCAGCTACTTTTTTGTTTTTGTTGTTGTTGTTTTTACAAACTGATTGTAAAGATAAATTACAATATTTTAAGTGATGAACTGCTTTTCCTAATTCAAGTATTTTGGCATATTTTCTAGTTAATCAGTTATGTAGATGTAAAACATTACTTGGAAGATTGTTTATGTGTTTATTATGTGGAAGACAGCAATTTGCTTTCCATAATTGTTCATTCACTTGTGAAATATCTTTTCCTTCTGTGAACCAGTCTAAAGCTACAAAAATAGGTATTGAACTATTAGAATCTTATTAAACCATGTATTGTGCTCTCTCTCCTCTCCTCTCCTCTCCTCTCCTCTCCTCTCCTGTCCTCCCCTCCCTTCCCCTCTCCTCCCCGCCACTCCTCTCCCCTGTCCTCCCCTTTTCTCTCCTCTCCTCTCCCACCACCTGTAGTAACAAGGTTTGAATTCAAGGCTTCATCCTGGCATGTATGCCCACTCAGCTGGTATTCTGCCACTTACATATGTAGCCCAGCATTTCACTGGTTAATTGGAGATGGAGTCTTTTGGACTTTACTGAATGGGCTGGCTTTGAACCCTGACCCTCTGCATCTCAGCTTGCTGAGTATCCAGGTTTACCGGTATGAGCCCCAGGTGCCTGGCTAAATCATGTGTTTTAATTTTAACACATTTTGTTATGTTCAATGTACATGGCTTAGAAATACATAATGACAGTAGTTTGTATGCAGCAAACTACATTATTCTTAGAGAATTAGAGAACTAGAGTGCACATTTTGGTATTGAGATTTTCTTTAAAAAAATAAATGAGTAGAACCCTTGAAAGGACAATGAAATATAATATGATGGTCCCATATGTATATGAAGAAGTGTGATGTAAAACACAATGAGTTGCATGGTCCTAGATGCTATGAATTCTGAGGATCCAACAATGAGGTTTGAGCTTTCATGCAGCTCGGCTTTCTAAAAATTGTTGGTAATTGATCTTACATTAATTATCTCATTTCATTCCTAAAACATCCTGAATATTAGATCGGGTATGTATTGAAATCATAATTTGCGTATAAGAAAACATGGCTTAATGTGTGGATCTGTGACCCCTCTGTATATCACTTTTACAATAAATAAGTAATTATATATATTTTTTTTTAAAAAAAGGAAAACACATTGAGAAGCTGCTGGCTACTCCAAGTGGAGGTGATGGTGTCTTTCTAATTATAAGGCTGAGTTTTTTGCTGGCACATGGTAGCTGTGAGGATTATTCTAAAATAAGATTCCTGATCAAAGATGGCCTTTAGAACTTTTGATAACATTGAAAACTACTAGGTCTATCATGATTGCTCTCAACCAACTAATTATGCCTATTTAGAAGTAATAATTATATGAGAGTTCAGCATTTTCCATTTTCTGAAAAACAAGAAATGTAAGGTTAGACTCATTTTCTCTATACTGATGATGATGTAGGAACTCAATGTAGTTCAGTGCCAATGTGATCCTTTTAAATAGGACCATATGAAGTTCTGTCTGATGCTTTGCTCATTTGAGCTAAATTTAAAAATTGAAGTGTTAGGGTCTTTTTTTAATAAGTTAGCAACATATTTCTAACAAATTTTTAATCTTTTATTGGAAAACTAGCATTTTGTGGATTCTTTGTTGTTGTTATTGTTTGTGGGGCATGAACGCAGGTGCTGACCCTGAGTTCACTCACTATCTTCCTTTCTCTCTTTCTTTCTTCCTTTCTTTCTTTTCTCCCTTCCTTCCTTCCTTCCTTCCTTCCTTCCTTCCTTCCTTCCTTCCTTCCTTCCTTCCTTCCTTCCTTCCTTCCTTCATTGCCAGTCCTGGACGCAGGTCCTGAGCACTGTCGCAGGATTTTTTTTTTGTTTTGCTCAAGGCTAGTACACTACCACTTGAGCCATTGCTCAACTTCTTGCTTTTTGCTATATGTGGTGGTGAGGAATTGAACCCATGGCTTCATGTATACAAGGCAAGCACTCTACCACTAGGCCATATTCCCAGCCCTTCTTCCTTTCCTTTCAAGGCTAGTCCTCTGTCTCTTTGAGCCACAGTGCCTCTTCCAGGTTTTTGTTTTTGTTTTTTTTTGTAGTTAATTGGAGATGAGACTCTTTAACAGACATTCTTGTCTTCACTGGCATTCAACCATGATCCTCAAAGGTCAGCCTTCTGAGTAGCTAGGATGACAGACAGGCATGAGCCACCAGCACCCTGTACATTGGGACACTTCTAAAATGTATGTCTTATGCTTAAATACCTCTTCTCCACTGCCTTATGGAAGGAGCCCAAATTGACCCCAGCTTCTTTTTAATTTTCACAATGCTTATGGCATTCAGCAGCAGGAATTCCTGGTTTCTAGAGAGTTGTTCTCTTCCTGTGTTCCTGTCTCTGTCTCTTCTTCCTGGAATCTTCCCCATTGGTGTCTGCCTGTCAAATGGCTACCCATTCTTAATGAACTACTCAGATGTGAAGTTGAAATGAGAAATCTTTGCTTTCCTTGGCCAGCCCCGCCCCACCCTGGCGGTTTCCTGTTGTTTCTGCTTGGGGCACTGGAAGGCTCAGGCCAGGGCAGGACGGGCGATGGATGGGGGGCTGGGTGGGGCAGAGCGGACAGGCGGGACAGAGGCAGTGGAGTCAAAACAGGGTAAAATGATACACGGGTGTGCAATTTGCAAGCTGGGGGTTCTGGGTGCTGAGTGCTAGATACTAGGTAGCTGGGTGCTGGGTACTGGGTGCTGGGTGGCTAGGGGCTGGTTACTGGGTGTCTGGGTGCTAGGTACTGGGTGCTGGGTGGTTGGTAGCTGGGTGTTGAGTAGCTGGATGGTGTGGTCTGAGTAGTTGGGTGCTGGGTACTGGTTAGATGGGTGCTGGGTGCTAGGTACTAGGTGCCTGGGGTCTGAGTAGCAGGGTTCTGGGAACTGGGTGCTCAGTAGCTGGGTACTGGGTGCTGGCTAGCTGGGTACTGGGTGCTGGGTGTCTGGGTGCTGAGTAGCTGGGTGCTGGGGGCTGGTTGGCTGGGTGCTGGGTACTGGGTGATGGGTGCTGAGTGGTTGTGTCCTGGTGCTGGGTGGCTGGGTACTAGGTGCTGGATTAGGTGCTGGATAGCTGGGTAGCTGGGTGGCTGGGTGCTGAGTAGCTGGGTACTGGGTGCTGGGTGTCTGGGTGCTGAGTAGCTGGGTGCTGGGGGCTGGTTGGCTGGGTGCTGGGTACTGGGTGATGGGTGCTGAGTGGTTGTGTCCTGGTGCTGGGTACTGGTTGGCTGGGTACTAGGTGCTGGATTAGGTGCTGGGTAGCTGGGTAGCTGAGTGGCTGGGTGCTGAGTAGCTGGGTACTGGACGCTGATTGGCTAGGTACTAGGTACTGGGTGCTGGGTGGTTGGCGGCTGGGTGCTAGGTACTGGGTTGAGTAGCTGGGTGGCTGGGTGCTGACTAGCTGGATGCTGAGGTCCAAATAACTGGATACTGGGTGCTGAGTAGCTGAGTGCTGGGTTGCTGGGTACTTGGTGCTGGGTACCTGGGTGGTGAATAGCTGGGTGCTGGGGACTGGGTGCTGGGTGGCTAGGTACTGAGTCGCTGGGTGCTGGGTACTGGTTGGGTGCTTAGTAGTTGCATGTTGGGTAATGGGGGCTAGGTGCTGAGTAGCTGCATGCTGAAGGCTGGCATCTGGGTGCTGAGTAGCTGGGTGCTGGGTGGCTGGGTGCTGGGTACTGGGTAGCTGGGTACTGGCTGGCTGGGATGCTGGGTACTGGGTGCTGGGTGGCTGGGTGCTGAGTAGCTGGGGACTGGATGCTGATTGGCTGGGTGTTGGTACTGGGTGCTGGGGGGTTAGGTGCTGGGTGGCTGGGTACTTGGTAGCTGGGTAGCTGTGTGGGTGGCTGGTTGCTGGGTAGCTGGGTAGTGGGTGGCTGGGTGCTGGGTACTGGTTCGCTGGGTGCTGAGGGCACTGAGGGTTGAGTACCTGGGTGCTCAGTACTGGGTGCTGAGTAGGTGAGTGCTGGCTGGGTACTGGGGGTTGGGGTGCTGAGTACCTGGGTGCTGAGGGCTGAGTACCTGGGTGGCTGGGTAATGGGTGCTGGGTGCTGAGTAGCTGGGTGCCGGGTGGCTGGGTGCCGGGCCGGGATTCGAGCCCCAGTCCCCCTCCTCCCCGCCCTCCCCTAGGCCCCTTGCCTGTCCGTGTGTCCGTCTGTCCGTCTCTCTCTCAGTTGTCCCTGTGTCCACCCGTCTGTCTGTCTGCCTCGGTTTCCCTGCCCATCCGTCTGTCCGTCTGTCTGTCCCCAGGCCTGGGACCCTGTGCGCCTGTCGCTCTGTGCGTCCGTCCATCTGTCTACGTTCATTGGTCCCTGTCTGTCCGTCCATCCGTCTGTCTCCTTGTCTGTCTGTCTGTCCGTCTGCCCATCTGTCTGTCCGTCTGTCTCTCGCTGCATGTCTGTCTGTCCATCTGTCTCCCTGATCGTCCATCTGTCCGTCTGTCTGTCCATCCGTCTGTCTGCCGTCCGTCTGTCTCTGTGTCTGTCACACTGCTTGTGTGTCCGTCTGTGTGTCCGTCTGTCTGTCTGTCTGTCTGTCTGTCTGTCCATCTGTCTCTCTCCCTGTCTCCCTATTTGTCCATCTGTCCTCCCTGTTCGTCCGTCTGTGTCTCTGTCTTTCCATCTGTGTCTTTTCGTCCATCTGTCTGTCCATCTGTCCGTCTGTCAGTCTCCCTGTCCATCCGTCCATCTATGTCTGTCTGTCCATTTGTCCGTCTCCCTGTCTGTCTTTCCATCTGTCCGTCCATCCGACTGTCTCCTTGTCTGTCTGTCTGTCTGTCTGTCTCCCTGTCTGTCTATCTCCCTGTCCATCTGTCTGTGTCTCTCTAGCTGCCTGACTGTCCCACAGCCGGTCTAACCGTCTGTCTGTCTGTTTGTCTCAGTCTGTGTCACCCCGTCTGTCTGTCTGTCTGTGTTAGTGCCTGTTCCTGTCTGTGTGTCTCCCTCCCTGTCTCTGTGTCCACCCGTCTGTCCGTCTCTCCCTTCCCCTGTGGGCAGCCGAAGCGACAGACAGTGAGCCAGGCCCTGCGGCCCAGAGAGCGACCAAGCACCCAGCACCCCTCACGGAGGCACGGGAGGAGGACTGAGCGCCTAGCACACACACAGGAGGACTGAGCACCCAGCACCTCATGTGGAGGAACGGGAGGAGAACTGAGCGCCCAGCGCCTCCTGTGGATTCATGGGAGGAGGACTGAGCACCCAGGCCCTCGTGTGGGACACAGGACTAACTGCCCAGCACCCACATGAGAAGACTGAGCACCCAGCACTTTGTGTGGAGGCACGGGAGGACTGAGCACCCAGCACCTCGTATGCAGACACCGGGGGAGGACTTAGCACCCAGCACTAACAAAGGAAGACTGAGCACCCAGCACCTTGTGTGGAGACACCAGGGGGGACTGAGCACCCAGCATCTTGTGTGGAGATGCCGGGGGAGGACTGAGCACCCAGCACCCACGCAGGAGGACTCAGTACCCTAACCCTGGGTACGTGTGTGCATGCGGGGGGGGGGCTGGGGTGACCGCGGCGGCGCCATGATCAGGGCCCAGGCTGCAGGCTCAGCTCCACCACGGGCCCTGGCTCCGCCTCCTCCTCCTCCTCCTCCTCCTCCTCCTCCTCCCAGCGGAGGACAGGGGGAGGTGCACGGCTGTCCGGCTGTCCGTGTGTCCATCCGCCCATCTCTTTGTCTGTCCGTCTGTCTCCCTCCGTGTCTGTCCGTCCATCCATTTGTCCATCTGTCCGTCTGTCTCCAGGTCTGTCTGCCCGTCTGCTCATCTGTCCATCTGTCCATCCATCCGTCCGTCTGTCTGTCTCCCTGTTTCTCCGTCTGTCTGTCTGACCATCTGCTCAGTGTGTTTGTCCGTCTGTCTCCAGGTCCATCTGTCCATGACTGTCTGTCTCCCTGTGTGTCTCACTGTGAGCTCATCTGTCTGTCGGTCTCCCTCTCTTGTCTATCTGTCTCCATGATGTCCATCTGTCCATCCGTCCATCTGTGTCTTTTTGTCATCTGTCTGTCTCCAGTTCTGTCTGTCTGTCTCCCTGTCCACCTGTCTGTCTGTCCTGCTCATCTGTGTCCCTGTCTGTCTGTCTGTCCATCTGTCTGCTGTGTGTCTGTCTGTCCATCTCCTTGTCTGTCTGTCTCCATGTCTGTTTGTCCATCTGTCTGCCTGTCTTTTGTCCATGCCTGTTTGTCTGTCTCCAGGTCTGTCCATCTGTCTCCCAGTCTGTCTGTCTGTCTGTTCATCTATCCGTCCATCTCCCTGTCTCCCTGTCTGTCCGTCCGTCTGTCTTCATGTCTGTCCGTGTCTCGATTCCCATCGCTGTCTGTCTGTCACCGCCCAAGCCCCCAGCCCCCCATGTCCCTCTGTCCCTCCGTCCATCCGTCTGTCCATCTTCACCAGTCAACTTGTCGCTGACACAGGGAACGCATGCGCTCAGGAGCCTGCAGGGCAGACGGACGGACGGGTGGATGTGGGCTCGAATCCCGGCCTCCCGCATGGCCCACAATGCGTTGCGTTCCTCCCCCCACCCTGGGGGCCCCGGGTTCAGATCCCCGCTCACCTATGACAGCCCCAGCCCAGGCCCAGCGACCCCAGTGCTGCCGAAGCAGCAGGTGCAGCATGGCTGGCCCGGTGGGGACCCTTGAAACCTCCGACCGTGTGGGTGTGCACACACTCGGGGAGGAAGGGATGGGAGGGGGAGGGGTCACATGAAGTGGGGAGGGAGGGACACGTGACCCTCAGCTCCTTGCCCCAGCCCTCCCCACACGACTCCACCTGCAAAGGCTCCCCCCCATGTGAGGCCTCTGAGGACACTTGAAATCGCCACCTATCCACCCACAGGCCCAGAATGGTCTTGGGGACACTTGAAACCACCCCCCCACCCAGATCCCCATTCCCCCGGGGACACTTGAAACCGCCGTGGGGACACTCAAAACTGCCCTACATCCACTCACAGGCCCAAGGTTTTCGTGGGGACACTGGATACCGCCCTCCATCGATGCACACGCCGAGGGTTGCCTTGGAGACACTTGAAACCACCCCCTAAAGAACTGCCCCCATCATGGGACACTTGAAACTGACCCTCACCCAAACCTCCTCCCCTTGGGGACACTTGAAACCGCCCTCCATCCACCCACAGGCCCAGGGTTGCCTTGGCGACGCTTAAAACCGCCCCCTACAGAACCACTCCAACCCGGGGACACTTGAAACCGCCCTCCATCCACCCACAGGCCCAAGGTGGTCCTGGTTACACTTGAAACCACCCCCCGAAGAGCCCCTCCCCATTGGGATACTAGAAAACACCCTTGGGACACTTGAAACCGCCCTGGGTACACTTGAAACCACCCACCACAGACCCCTCCCCACCCTGGAGACACTTGAAACGAATCGCCCCAGACCCCTTCCCCCGGGAACACTTGAAACCGCCCTCCATCCACCCACAGGCCCAAAATGGTCCTGGGGACACTTGAAACCACCCCCCACCCAGAATCTCTACTCCTGGGGACACCTGAAACCTCCCTAGGGACAGTTGAAACCGCCCTCTGCTCCCCAAACTCCACCGTGTTGCTCCAGGAGCCCTAGGTCAGGGTGCGGGCTTCCCTGGCCCGGATGCACAGGCCCGGTGAGGCCCGGGTTCGAGGCCTGGCAGGGCGTAGGTGTTGTCTGAGCCTCCCAAGACCTCAATGTGTGGGGAGACTCGCCATGGGGCAGGGATAAACTGAGGCACGGGGCGGTTCCAGGAGCACTCACCGGGGAGTCCTAGGAGACCAGCTGGCCACCATGCTAAAAGAACAGAGCACAGGCCTCAGTCAGCACTGACTGCAGGGCAGGGTGCTGGACCGTGTACTTCTGGGTGATGTGCTTAGTACTCCCACGTGCTGTGTGGAGTACTCCCCAGTGCTGGGCTGAGTACTCCCATCCCTCCCCGGTGCTGGACTGAGTACTCCCATCCCACACCAATCCGGAACCCCACCCCCTCCTGACCATTGCTGGACTAAATACTCCCCGCCAGTGCTGGACCGAGTACTCCCGGGTGTTGCACTGAGTACTCCCAGGCACAGGGCCAGCTGGTACCGGAAGTCGTGCTTGCTCCACTGCCTCCAGGTCCTGTGTGGCTCCCACCATACCTGCCAGCCCCGGAGGCTGCAGGCAATGCTCACGTTTCACAGGGGGTCAAAGTGTTCTGAAAACTGCCACAGATGAATGGAGGGACACCGGGTGGGGTGGGGGGCTCGAAACTGCCCTCGGTGGTACCAGGGATACTTGAAACTGCCCTTGTGGGTCTTGGGGGACACTCAAAACTGCCCTGGATGCTCATGGGGACAGTGGAAACCGCCCTCCATCCACCAAGGTGCTCGTGTGGACACTTGAAACCGCCCTCAGCGGTCTCGGGGACACTTAAAACCGCCCTGGATGGTCCTGGGAAAACTTGAAGCTGCTTTTGGGGGTCATGGGGAACCCTTGAAATCGCCCTCGGTGTTCTTGGGGACACTTTAAACTGCCCTTGGTGGTTTCTGGGATACTTGAAACCGCCCTGGGTGGTCCAGGGGGTACTGGAAACCACCCTCACCAATTTCACGGGCATAGAGCCAGGCGTCCAGGAAGTGGACGGGGCCAGCGGGGCTCGAGCCGGTGACCAGGGCGTAGGTCTGGGCCCAGAGGCCAGCAAGATCGGGGAGGATGCAGCCCACCTGGAGGCCGGACTGGCACATGTCGGCCAGCACTCATGGTACAGGCCGGTCCTAGGGAGTGATGGGGCATTAGAAACTCACAATGGCCGAAGGGGGGGACATTAGAAACCGACAATGGCCAACAGAGTTGGCATTACAAACTGACAATGCCAAAGAGAGGCGTTAGAAACTGACAATGGCGGGATGAGCGGGGAACATTAGAAACCGACAATGGTGCAGAGGGGGCATTGAAACCGGCAGGGGTGGCCCCACCTGGAGTCCGGATCCTGAAGCAATACTGTGTCCCCCGCGGTGCCTGCGGCCCCAGTGCCCATGAGCAGTTCAGGGCCTGGGCCTCGAAGACATAACACACAAGGCCTGGGGAAACGACATGGCGGGGGGGGGTGGAGGGTGGAGGGCCTGTGGGGAGACTTACCCCTGAACCTTCAACCCCACGACCTCTGACCCTTCAACCCCAAAACCCCTGACCCTTCAACCCCATGTCCCCTGACTCGTCAACCCATGACCCCTGACCAGTTCAACCCCATGATTCCTGAACTTTCAACCCAATGACCCCTGAACCTTCAACATATGACCTGTGACCCCTGACCCTCGATCCCCCCCCCTACCCGGAACCTCAGGACCTCACCCGGGTTTGTGAACCCCAGGCCTTTGGTCAGGGGCCTCCTGGCCACAGTGAGTGTAACCTCGAACTCGACTCCCTGGTACCACAGGAGATCCCAGAATTCGCAGCTACATTGTCCGACGGGGACCTTGGAGAGCGGAGGTTCGGTGCCTTGACATAAACCGGAACACCTGGGAGATCCATTCGTCCATCCATGCCTCAACTTAGCCCCCGGAACACCAGGGAATGTGGGCCAGCCCACCCCTGCCTCAGTTTACCCCACAGCCCCCACCATTGGCCTCCCAGTGTGGGGGCCTGGTGTCTCCGTCGTGCCTCGTTTGCCCCAACTGTCCAGCAGTGTGACCGACCCCTTGTTCGGGTTCACAACGATGCACCGGGCCTCTGTGGTGGTGGCCACACAGTGCAAGCTTAGCCTGTGGCTCCTGGAGTCGAAGGTCAGGCCCAGGTCAGGTACAGGGTCAGGGGTCGCAGGGCCCAAGGTTGGGGGGGTCTCAGGGGTCAGGAGGGCGCGGGGAAGCTTCCAGAAGATGGTGTGGGAGTCTCTGGTTGGGTTGGGGGGGTCACGAGGAACAAAGGTGAGAAGTCAGGATCATCCATACAAGGGTACTGTGTTCGAATCCTCCCTTGGGCTGATGGAGGAACCAGAAAGGAGGTGAGTTACCCGGATGAGCTTCAGCCATGAGGACGAGGAGGAGGAGGAGAAGGGGGAGGAAGATGGAGGCTGCAGACCAGGGGAGGATCAGGGCAGGAGGCCTGGACCTGGAGAGCACTGTGGAGAGAGCAATGGGGATGGGTGGGTGGGTGGGTGGGTGGATGATTGGGTGGATGGGTGGAAGAGTGGGTGGATTGATCGGTGGGGGGGTGGATGGGTGGGTGGATCTATGGGTGGGTGGATGGGTGGATGGGTGGGTGGATGAATGATGGGTGGGTAGATGGGTGGGTGGATGGTTGGGTGGGTGGGTGGATGGATGGGTGGGTGGGTGGATGGATGGGTGGGTGGGTGGATGGGTGGGTGGATGGATGGGTGGGTGGGTGGATAATTGGGTGGGTGGGTGGGTAGGGGATGGGTGCTTGATCTCATCCCTCTCTCCTTCCCCCTCCCTCACAGACAGACAGACAGACAGACAGACAGACCTGAGTCCTCCTTGGGTGGTGGTGCTGGGTGCTGAGTCCTCCTGGGTGGTGGTATTATGTGCTGAGGCCTCCTGGGTGGTGGTATTGAGTGCTGAGTCCTCCTTGGGTGGTGGTGCTGGGTGCTGAATCCTCCTTGGGTGGTGCTGGGTGCGTCTCCCAGACAGAGAGACACAGTCCAGTCGGAGGAATGGAGGGGCGGACAGAGGGACGGACATGTGGATTGGGAGACGGAAAAGGAGGGACGGGCGGACACACAGACGGAGAGAGGCGCAGACACACAGACAGACGGACAGACAGGACAACATAGAGACAGACAGGGAGACAGACAGACGCACAAGAGATGGACAGACAGATGGACAGGGAGACAGACACATAGACAGACAGATGGATGGACAGATGCAGGGGGCCCTGCACCCCGGGCGCTCTCCTGACCAGCAGGAGAGGCAAGGAGGCGCGCCCCTCCCCGCCGAGGGTGAACCCAGAATAGGTAATAAGCAGCAAGTCGCCCGCACGCAGCCCAACCCAACCTTTATGCCACAGTTAGATGGTCAGTCGACTTGGGCAGAGTTCAAGACCGCTCTCTGTTTATTGGCGTGAACCCCATCTTAAGTATGGGCAATGGCAGCATGAAGAGGAGGGGTGTAACATACCTAGTCAGGGGCTACGATTGGCGGTCGGAGCTGTCCGTCAAGGGTGGAAGGCCATGGGACCTCCCTAAGGGGCGGCCTGAGTCTATGTCACTACCAGCAGGACCACCCCAGGTTACTGCCTAGAGCTGCCTTCCAGTTCCGGACCCCGAAGGCAGGCGGGGTTAGCCAGGATCCCTCTCCCCGGAGGCGGTGCAACAGTCACACAACTCCAGGGCGTGCACAGTCCGGGCCAGGCGGTGCGCCCCACATCTCCTCCTTTTCTGTTTAATAAGCTGGTGGATGTCCTACTCGAGAAAGCGCCTGTCTTAGGTTGTCCCCCCTGAAGGATCTTACCTGTCATTGGCTGGCCATCCTAGCTCGTCGGGCCACCCTGCCTATGAGGCTTGCCAGCCCCAGCAAAGGAACAAGGCGGGAGGAGAGGGGTCTGTGCTCAAGAGGAGGCCCTGCTATTTCTGCCTCACGCCTGTGCACTCTGGTAGGCTGCACATCCTGGAAGGGGCCATGACCAATTTCATAGGGTTCCCAAATGGCTAAAGGCAGCATAATGCTGCCAAACCACCGTTGACTGGACAGCTCTGGCTCATTGCTTAAGAACTAGGGGAAGCCTATTTGCCCTAGCATGGTCAGGTGTAAATACAGAGGCTATATAAGCACAGAGGCAAATGCAAACACAGGTCATGGGGGTCTCTCCCACGAGGAGGAGAGGGTAGGGGAGCCACCAGCATTCCTTCCAGAGGGACCAGCCAACACAGCAAGCCTGCAGCTCCCAATGAACAGTACCCACACCTTGCTCCCTGTTGATCTTGCTAGCACCTGGCACTGGACCGTACATGGGGGGAATGGAGTGGATCGGGTGAGAGAACAGAAACACTTATTTCCTTGAAGCTTAAGAACATAATGGGAGGGCTGAAAGTGAGGAAGTGGGTGGATGGACCTTGAATAAACATTCAGAACCATCTAGTTCTCCTTTCTGTTACAACCTAAAGCCTGCAAGACCAGAGATCTGTCACACAACTCTCCTCTATCTTATTGGCACGAAAAGGGTCCGAGGACATGTTAGATTGTTGCAGAGCCATAAACGAAGTACTCATTTTCAATACTTGATGCACTTAGGGTACATTTGAAACCCAATTCCCTCTTCTACCTTTACGCTTCTATCTCCCTAACACACCTGAAGCCAAGTTTATCATCCAATTGAGGAGGAAGTGAGCAGAGGAGGAGGAGAGCAGAGGAGGAAGAGAGCAAAGGAGGCGGAGAGCAGAGGAGGAGGAGAGCAGAGGAGCTCAGAGGAGTGCAGAGGCGAGCATTATTTATTTTTGTTTGTTTTGCTCCCAGCTGGGAGGAGAGCCACAGGCTGAGGATGGTCCTTGCCTGCGGGTCCCCGTGCTGAGCCCCATACAGGTCCCTCACCGCGCCTGCCTGGCACCTACTCTGCCAACTACTTGTGCAGCTGCCAGGACTGAACTTTGGAGGACTTGTCGCTACTCCTCTGGCCAGTTGTCTTGGCAGGAGGTAGAAGGTGGCCAGAGGACCCCCCCTTACCATGCTGGTGAAGAAGCCTGTGGGGAAGGGAGCAGGGTGAAAGGCTGGATCTGAAGAACCCAGCCCTTCCAGGCAGCATTGCACCTGTGCCATGCCCCCGTGCACCACCCTGGCCACCCTCCTCTCCGGGGTGGCCATGATTTCGTGTCTGTAACTTGGGGTGAAAACCAACGACCTTAAGGCGAGGATCCTCACCCTGGAATCTGCTAAAAGGGCACCCTCCGTTCCCCTGCTGCCGGGGAAGGCAGATCAGCTGAAGACCATAGTCAGGTGTGTGAGGCTGGGCCTTGCTCGAGGTGGAGTTGCATGTGGATAGAATTTTGCACAGGTTCAGTCAGTCTACAGGATCCACCCTTACTGGTTATACAGTTGATTTGGGATGTGTGAGCCTCTGTGGTATCTATTTATTCAAGTCCCTTCCTTGGTTTCTCTCCAAGTCTGTGTGGAGGATCTTCCCTCTGTCTTCCTTAAGGATTGCATGTTGCAATGGCAGTAGGGGCTTTGCCCGGCTGTTTAGTTTTGTGGAGTCTGGGCTGTCAGCATTCTCAGTTGTATGGAGAATATTCATTGTAATGCTCACATCTGTTTTTCATTTGATAAGGTTAGGCCTTATCAATAGAGAATGGTAAGCACTCTTAAAAGTGAAATAAGCCCATAGATTTAAAAATTCATTTAACTCGGAATTCTTTTCATATTAAAGGTTTTAAAAATTGGAAAAAAAAAGTTTTCCTTTGTTTTTTTGGAGGGGGAGAGTTAACAGAGGTTGTGCTCAGATATTGATGAATGGAGAATTGAAAGGGATTCCTTTAAAGATGACTTAGACTCCAGTAGGGAGAGGGTAGTTTTTCTGCCAGTGGAGAGATGCAGTAGTTGCAGCCCGAATGTGATAAAGTATGTCTACAACATTGGCTGTTATTGATAGGACACACATTGCCATGAGCTGCATTGTTAGTGCCGGAGTTTTGCCTTGGCTGTGCAGGGAGAGGGTGTGTTAGGTCCTCTCCCTGAGGGCTATATGCAGATGTCCCCACCTCATTAAGTCTCCACCCAGTTACCTGGGTAACCTGCAGACCTGGAGGCAGTTACCTTTCCCTGAGGTCACCTCCTAATCCACCTGGCCACACCCCTTGCCCCTGCCCTAGATAAAGCAGGGCTGGGTGGGGGTCGCGCTCTCTCTCTCCCCCCCCTCTCTCTCCCTTCTCTCTGGCCATGGATCATCTTGGCCACAGGCCAGCAGTTTGGTAATAAACTTTTCTCTCCTGCCTGAATACCGCGTGGCGTTCTCCTTTACCGGCTACCTACTTTAAAAACCTAACAGGGTGGTGATAGTTGAATAATGAAGAAAGGTATTACCCAAATCTTTCAATCTATGTCAATGTTAAATTGATTTTTAAATTAAAAACAAAATTATGTCTTGAGTACTGTTAGCATTGGCTAAGATCCATGCACTTACATAAATGCTGTTTGTGCAGGCTATCAAACATTATTAACAGCCACAGAGGAAGAGTCCCTGAAGAACTCACAGAACTGGGATACTACTGCTAGCTCTTAATATATCTTCTTTTCCTACAGGAATCCTACGAACACATGGCTAAACTGAGAATCACAAGAGAAACACCTTCTGAGTGCAACTGTCCAGCAGGTAAGAAATGAAACTTAACTAGGTTCCATCTAGAGGAGAGCATTTGCAAACAAAAGATCATATGCCTGTCAGGTCTACCTGTAACAGTAACAGAGAAAGAATGCAGACCCAACTTGCTTTAAGAAAATCAACATGTCTCCCTTTGACAGATGGTGAGTAAAGCCACAAATATTATTTTAAGCAGCATACCAGTGTCTGTGAGGGGAAAAAAAAGAGCTAATCACCATGAAAAATATTGGCAAGGGGATATACAAATTTCTTAGTATCCCGGATTGAAAAGTCATCTTCAATTTTATTAAATAACTTCAGTGTTCGTGGTGAACCTGGTCTGAATAGCTGTGAAGCCCTGGTGTCTAATGTTATATTAGTGCAGAGTTTTTTGTGGTTATTATATTCGCAAGTGATCTGACCTGTAGGTAAAAATGAAGACTAAAGGAAATTAGTTCTTTATTTTGTTCTCAGTACCTTGCCAGAAATATTCTTCCATGTTGTCCATTTTTCTGTGTAGTTATAAGAAACCATAGTGACAGTGTGTATTAGAAGGATAGAGACGAAAGGGTAGTGAATGAGCACCCCCACCCCCCACCCCCGAATCATTAAATCTTCATTCAGAGACTTCTGAGCCTTGGTTGTTGTCTGTAGACCTAACAATTTAAAAGCTCTTGGAATATGGCCAGGGGAAGGCATTTAGTGGATACAATATTATATAAGGCATCAAAACTCCCATGAATCTCAAGAAGTTCTTTAGATAAACATGGTGAATGTATTTATGAACATTCTAGTTTCTTTCATCCTTATGCATGGAAAATGAGTCTTTTTCTCTCATATGGAAGAGCTCATTTCAATGTAGTCATGTGCTTCATAATGACACTTCAACCCAAGACAGGTCACAAATATAACAGTGGACCCCTAAGATTGTGTAACCTAGTGATGTCATAGCCAGCTTAGTTTGTGTGAGTGAGCTGTGTGATGTTTGCTCAGCAGTGGGATGGCAACAGCACAGCCCTTAGAATACGCCCCAGTTATGATTAAGCTGCAGGTGACTGTGAAAAACTTTGCGGCTGCTGTTCACTGCTGGCTCACGCCTGTAATCCTGGCTACTCAGTAGGTGGAGATCTGAGAATTGCAGTTCAAAGCCAGCCTAGTCAGCAAAGTCTATGAGACTCTTATCTCCAACAAACTAAGGAAAAGCTGGAAAAGGCACTGTGGCTCAAGTGGTAGAACGCTAGCCTTGAGCACAGAGAGGCTCAGGGATAGCACCCAAGACCCTGAGTCCAAGCCCCGGGGCTGGGGATAAAAAGGACTACTGCCTGTAATTTCTTATAGTTTGCGGTTGGTTTTTGTCTCATGATAACTAGTTCAGGCACAGTTTAGACTTTTCAATTTTCAGGTTATACAGCATAAAAGCTTTTAGTATTTGTATTTAGTATTTGTATTTGACCATCTTTGAGATATATTATTTTTTCAGTGAAGGCTTTTGATGAGAAGACAAAGCGTGGATGTTTGACATTGTGTGTTTCATCCTGAGTAGTTGAGAAAGACCTCAGAAGTAAGATATTCAAGGGAAGAACTTTTCCAGGACAGGAATGAAATCACAGCTGCCCCTGCCCCATAGAGATGATGTTAATTTCCCCGACAGTGGGTAGGGTAGGTATAGGACTTCACAAATCACACCTGGCAGGAAAGAGCATCTTTTGAATATACAAAAAAATCCAGTACACGGGCTGTGTGTATGTGGGGAGCTTAAATTTAATTTGGAAGATTCATAACAAACTTGGTAAAATGTTGAAAAGTGACCACACTGAGTTCTATTTCCAGAGGAGATACTATTGTTTTTATGATGCTTCATGTAGGCCAGTGATTGAACTCTTGTCATCTGGGAGAAAGCTATTATCCTTAAGAGTTTGCTGTATATTCCCTGGGATGATTATTACAGACTTTGTTTTTCCATCTTGCTTTTTTTGGGGTCAGTCCTGGGCCTTGGACTCAGGGCCTGAGCACTGTCCCTGGCTTCTTCCCGCTCAATGCTAGAACTCTGCCACCTGAGCCACAGCGCCCCTTCTGGCCGTTTTCCATATATGTGGTGCTGGGGAATCGAACAGAGAGCTTCTTGCCACTAGGCCATATTCCCAGCCCTGTTTTTCCATCTTAATGTGATAAATGAATAATAAACAGCAATTCTCTTGGGTTGTTGTTTATTGGTTGCTCTATCACCTGCTTTCCTTCTTGCCACCACTAGAACTCTGCATTACATCAGTTTTTACCTGGCTCCTTGGGAGGGAACTCTGAAGGGGCACATTCAAACACACAGAACCAGATGGGGTTTTTGGTGAGTTACAGAAATAAACTCAGTTCTGCTTGTCCAATAACAAGACATCACCCAAACGCAGGCTTTGTGTTAAAAGATTCTGGAGAAAACCAGCTGATGCAGGATTATCTTAGGGAATGAGCTGGCTGGCCAAAAGGGCTTAGAAAGAAGATATGGCACTTCCCACCTGATTTGGCTGGAACCTCTGTTCGCCATGTGTGACTAAGACTTGTCACCCAGACATCTGTTTGCAGGACAGAGTGAGACAAGTGTGACCTCAACTCAGTTCCTGTGGACACATGCCCATCCATTCAAGTTGACACTCTTGATGACAGGCTGAGTCTCAGAGCCAAGGGTCGGTAGCAAAGAAGCAAAGTTGTGTTGTTTGTACTCACTGATGGCTTCTGCTAGAACTCAGGTCTTACTGGGGTTTTCCCAGGTAGCCTCTGTGGGAAGGCTTTGAGGACGATTTATTGAATGGCTTCTCACAGTAGGAGAGGCTCTTTGTGATTTACTTTCTATAACTAGGAGAGTTTTAAGTGCTAGCAATCTTAGGATTTGTCCCCTGGGCAGAGGGACTCCAGAGCTAGAAGCCTAATAAGGAATCCAGAATGAGCTGGATATGTCTAGACTGCAATCTTAGATCTGATACTAAATAATGGTGTGACTGTGATCAAATGAATGCACTTCATTTTTTCACCAGGAAAAAAAAAGACTAGAAATTCCTTCTCCATTGTACGATTTATGTAAATTGTTTGGCATATTAGTGTTTAGAGCTTAAATAATACTTCTGTTTTTTTTGTGTTGTTTTTTTTTTTTGTAAGTTTCTCAGAAAGACTAGGCAAATTCTCTTACCACTAAAGCTGCACCCACAGTTCATTAGTCTTTTTCTTACATTCCTTCCTCTGCTCCACAGAGGAACAAGTGGGAAATGTTGCAAAAGTTGCTCAGAACCTAAAGCTAATGTACATGGCGGTTAGTTAAACATCTGTAGGTCATTTATAAAGATAATCTTGCCTGTCAGTATCTCTTGGTGTTGTAGCAGTGGAATTTGGGGTTTTCATGATACCTAGTTTTGTCTCCAAAGTGTTCACCAAAATGACAGGGGAAACAGACCATTTAGACCGAAGCATACCGGGTAGAAAGACTTGGATTTATTGGGCATGGACTTAGTAAAGAGTGTCTTTACAGCTTCAATATGAGATGTTTACCAAAATGAGTGTCTTCTCCATCTGACTCGTAGACCTATTCAAATCAGATTTATTTATACAGTGATATTTATAACATAAAATTGGACAGTCATTATTATATCATCTTTGTCCTCAGTAGAAAGGCATATTTACCTTTTTTGTAAGATCAAGAGACGCTCTAGAAAACCAAAAGAAAATTTTCTTTTAAGAACCCCAAATAATTCATCAAAGCTATGTTTAGCAGATTTGCGTTAGCAATGGCAGAGACAAGGAAATAACAGCTGCTATTTGTGGCTTGATCCCTGTCATACCTGACTGTCTCTAAGAGAGTAACTTGGCTCGTCACTATGGCTACAGAATTCTACTTCAGGTTGTGTTCTTTGGATCTTCCATGAAGTATGCATAAAGCAGGCATATTTACAGAAAGGTTTCTCTGTCCAGCCAATGAAGAACGATGGGAATGGATACACCATTCAAGTGATAAGAACTCATTCATCAGTACCATTGGCCTCCTCAGCCTATTAGGTGTTGAAAAGATATGTCACAGCCATCCCAGAGGACCATGCAGAGATCATCACAGACAGGAGAAGAAGGTTCAAAAGGAGGTTTATTAGTGGGGCCATAGTTCCCATGGGAGAGGGAGCTACATGGTGTCTGCACCTTATCCAGGTGGCAGCTTCTCTCTCTGGGGGTAAAGGGGAAGTAGATAGGTAGTGAGTAGGAGTGGCTCATTAGGTATGGGTGCATCTGGGGGCTAGTGGGAGGAGCTGAGGACCTGAGGCTAAGGAAATGCAAACAGGTATAAGAACCTCTGTGGTGTCATCCATGTAGAATAGGAAATGAAGAAAGCCACCTTGGCTTTTTCATTAACATGTTACACAATCTTGTGCAAATCATTTCCACATATGGCTTTTTACAAACTGGTCATATCATTGTAAGTAAGAGCTGGGCAATAACGACTTAGCATCTTAGTCAATTCTCTACCTAGCATAAATTCTAAACAGTACCAGATTTTGGGATTATTTTTGGGGGGGAGCAAATAAGGCAGACTTGCCCTGTATCCTCATGGAGTTTCTAGTTCCATGAAGATGACACCAAATGTTAATTTGAAAAGGACTTTCCATGTGGGATAAGCAAAATCAAGAGGAGTACATTTTGGAGCATATAACCTAAATCTATGAAATGTTTACAATATGGGAAGTTGTTTAAATGGTTTGGTGGTAGAGAAAGAAAACTATACTTATGTTTCAGAAATTCATAATAGAAGAAAATATGGCTCCTGAGAAAATCTGTAGGAATAGATACAAAGTTTGTTGGTTGCCTTTTGAATTTCTAAGAATTGATGGATAGGTAGATAAAGGTACACTGGTAGCTGATCTGCTGATATTCCAAATGAAAGAAACATGATATTTTTTTTTCTTGGTCATGGGGCTTGAACTCTGGGCCTGGGCTCTGTCCCTGAGCTCTTCAGCTCTACCACCTGAGCCACTTTCTAAACATGATTTTTAATATAGAATGGACAGCCTGTTCTATATGATGATAGTCTATTCTATTCTATGAATAGTGAGATTAAAGTTGAGAACTTCTTGTGTGGAGTGTTTAACAGCTACAGGTAAAAAGTGAGACTAGAAGCCATCTGGTGGTGGCTCAGTTATAATTCTAGCTTCTTAGGAGATTGCAATCTGAAGGTTGAGATTCAAAGCCAGCCTAGGCAGGAATTTCCATGAGTCTCTCACCTTCAAAGCCACCAAAAAGCCAAAGTAGAGCTGTGGCTCAAGTGATAGAAAGCCAGCCTTGAGCGAAAAAGTTAAGGGGTATTGCCCAGGCCCTGAGTTCAAGCCCTAGTATGAGCATACACAGAAAGTAGATAATATTATGGTATCCTCTATACTTATGAAATGACTATTTACAAAATGGGAGTAAATGCCAACAAGCGCAAGTACCCCTCATTCCCAAGTGGGAGCAGTACAGATCCTGGTGATGGATTGAGGTCGCCCAAGTATGGTGATGGACGTAAATGGTCACACTTGCTTTGAGATAGAGCATTCTTCCCCCTGGTGTCAGAGCCTTTGTGTTCCTTTGCTAATCCAGTGGATTTGAGCATATAAAACTCCATGTCTTGCTGTATACATTTTCAATGATATAGAGAACAGAAACAGTTTTACCTTAAGAAACTTGAATAAGCAACTTGAGATGGTGAATGTTATGGAAATGAAAATGGCAGATATTCTCCACTTCCTGTGACACAGAACAGGGCACAGTGATGAGGGTGCCCCCACGAATGTCCCCAGTAAGTCTTTCTGAGGCCTAATGAATCCAACAGGCTGGACATGACATGCTCAGTGACTTTTCTGCT